>NC_137921.1:39050653-39070653 GCF_963457725.1 Sprattus sprattus | reverse complement strand
CAGGCCCAAGAACGGCCCACTTTTTCCATGGTAGTGGAAATTGGATAAATGAAACAACAGTTCACCTCTTACTATCCTGTAGTTTTTTTTTATTAATACCATGGTTCAACAAATAATGTAAAGGTTAAATAATAATCCACTTAAACTGAGAAGTTAACAAAAAATATTCCACTATTCCACAAAGATAGGTTGATAAATCAACAAAAGCATAAATAAATAAATAATGCATTTGAAACGTATCCCACTCTTCAACAAAGAGGCATATTGAACTAATGTTTATAGTTCAACTCACAGTACAGAATACAGTTACATTGCGAATAGCACAAACAGCCTCTACAGCATCAGTAACCGCCTAAGCAGTGCACTGGTTTCAGCCACTTTATCTATAACTGTGTCGTTGCTTATAGACATGAGGATTTCCTTCTCTGTGCACATTAACATCAAAGCCTCCAAGTTGTCCTGACTCAGTGAGCTTCGTAGCCTATTCTTCACAAATTTTAAAGTTGAGAAGCTTCTCTCACATGCAACCTGTGTGATGGACAAAGTTAACAAAAACGTATATGCTCACCCAATGACATGATAAGGATCTGTGAGGAGGTTGTACTGTGAGAGTATTAAATGGACACAAATGGCACAGTTTTTGCAGAAGGAAACGGTCCTGCTTTCAAGCTCCATCTCTGGTTCTTCCATATATGGTAGTCCACCACTATCGTCCTGACCTTCCTGTGCCACCTCACTACATGCCCTGACAGTATTACCTTCAAGAGAGGACTTTTTCAGTCTCTCCCACTGGTATGCTCGGCTAGACAGCTCAGTTTGTAATGTGCTAACAGTAGCTCTGTAGTTACGTTGCTAATCATTAGGCATATGTCTCTCTTTACCAGTTGCTACTTGTGTTTGTCCTCTTGAAATAAATCGGTAAATTTACACATTTGGCAGCATCCTCCTCTAATGCCTTTCTTTACTTTAACTTGGCTTTTTCAGCCCATCCTGGCCTCTTCCTGCAATCCATCCTCCCTGACGCGTATCCTTGCGGTAGGGCCGGCCCCGCTATCTGTAGCCTATCTGAGAAAACTTTTTGGAAAAGACGGGCTATAACCAACCAACTCTATTAGGGCTAGAAGAACTTTCTCGCATGGTACAACCCATGCAGAGGCTGCAGTGTCAGAATTTGGAACGTGTGTAGGCTACTTTAAGAGAAGATGGACTAACGTGACAAATGTCAAAAAATGTAATTCTCGACCGGCCCAGAAGTGAAGCGGCCCACCGGGAACTCTCCTGATTACCCACAATTGAGCGGTGATGGCACAGTGTGAGGAAACTTATCTGATATCCATTCTCAGTATAACACACAGACAATATATATCCCCAGAAAATATTAACAATTTTCTTTTTTAATCAATTGACTGTTTCCTCCTTGCTGATGACAAATCCATCCACATGCACTCATATAAATATGTAATCACACACACACCTTATCGTCGTCATCACAGGTGAGCACGTTGGAGAAGGGGATCTCGGCCTTGAACATCTTTCTGCAGTGCATAAGTTGCACCAGCAGACAGCAGACAGTCTTGAAACGCATGCGCTTAGCCGGCTTAATGTCCGACAGGATTAGCCCCGGGAAAATCTGAGAGAAAATGGCAAGATAAGTAGAAGAGAGACAGAGAGGAAGAGAGAGGGAACGAAAGACAGATAGAGAAAGGAAAGGAGAGGGAGGGACATGGAGGAGGAGATGGAGAGAGGAAGGAAGGGAGAGGATCAGACAAATAGAAAAGGGGAGAGGGGTAGAGAGGGCAAATACACAGATGAAACACAGATTTCAAAGCCCTTACAAAAAAGGTTATGTGTCTGTGTAAAAGATCCCCATCAAACAACTGGCAAGGGGCAACCCACAAATGGTTAACTGAGTTAACAGCCTCAGGCAAGTCCCACAGCTGCACAGGAAACCTAGCTCAATCACACGGCTAATGCACCTGAAGAAAGACATCTCACATATTCAACTGAAACATCAAATACAGACAGCAAACTTTGAATATTGATTTGCACATTGAATTTGAGAGTCAGAGAAACAGAGATAGGGAGAAGGCAGGGAGAGAGGTGGAGGGAGAGATAAAGATAGACAGAGGGAATGTAGAAACAGGGGGAGGCAGAACGAAAGGTAATGGAAATTTTATGCAGGCCTGTATCTTGTTCTGTGCATGAAGCCTTTGAAGCCCGTGCACAAACAGGAAAAATAAACAAACAAACACGCTCACTGTGGGTTTTAGTGAAAATGTGTGGAATTATTTTGAAGGTGAGATAAGAACATGAAAGAAAGGAATAATTGAGACTAAGAGAGGGAGAGAAGGGAAGAGAAGGGGAGACAGGGAGAGAGAGGGAAGACGGTAAAGAGGGAAAGAAAAGTCTGTACAGGCTCTGGGAAAAGACTGTTATTGTCACAAGGAGCTTTGTGTGCAATGAAGGAAATGCTGTGTGTGTGTGTGTGTGTGTGTGTGTGTGTGTGTGTGTGTGTGTGTGTGTGTGTGTGTGTGTGTGTGTGTGTGTGTGTGTGTGTGTGTGTGTGTGTGTGTGTGTGTGTGTGTGTGTGTGTGTGTGTGTGTGTGTGTGTGTGTGTGTGTGTGTGTGTGTGTGCGCGTGTGTGCGCGCGTGTGTGTGTGTGTGTGTGTGTGTGTGTGTTTGTGTGTGTGTGTGTGTGTATACTTGAATGTGGGTGCTGCCTACCTTGCGTCGGTGCGAGGGCACGATGAAGAAGGTCTCTATGGCATGCTTGCTGAGGTAGGCATGTCTCTCATGACCAAGCCCCGGCTCCACCTCGTAATCCCCATTCAAACACTCCAGTGTGGCCTGCGTGATGTGCACCTTACTGCAAAGCACAGCAGTGAGGGAGGGAGGGAGGGAGTGGGTGAGTGAAAGAGTGAATGTGTGAGTGAGATAGTGAGTGAGTGATTACGTAAGTGTGTGTGAGAATGTGAGAGAGTGAGTGTGTGGATGAATGGGTGAGCAGGGTAGTGAGTGTGTGTGAAAGGGTGAGGGAGTTAGTGTGTGAGTGAGTAAGTGAGTGATTAATGAGTGAGAGAAAAAGTAAATGAGAAATGAGTCAATGACAGAAAAAGCCCAAAAAAAGTGGTTGATCTGTTAGGTGGTTAAGTGAGTATGTGAATAGTGGTAGTGGTTAGTGGACACTGGTTCTAGTGAGTGAGTGAGTGAGTGAGTGAGTGAGCAGAAAATAGCTCCAGCTGGACTGAGCAGAAGCAGAGTAGTGGCTGAGTAGTGAGAGCACAGTACAGCCATATCTGTGTGCATTATGGGTAGCATGCAAGCATGACTCAGCAAGGAGTGACTAAAATGGGAGAGTGGAGCCAGGTCAGCGATTTAGGATGCCTTGGGGCAACAGTGCCGTATAAATATTGAAATGGGACTATAAAAACTCACCATTATGAATCATGTTTGTAATTCGCAGCAGTTCATGTGTTTGTTTATATTCAGATGAATGTGTACTATGAAGGATATTGTAGTTGATATTTAACGGCATTATTTGGCATGAGTTCACTGCATGCTCTGTTAAAGTTTTCATGTGAGATTATAAAGAAATGCCCTGCATTAAAGGGCATTCAAATAGAATCTGAAAATCAAATATGGGGAGGCCAAGACACCCACTCGACACATACGATGTTAAGGTAAAGGCTGAGGCAGGTGTAATGTCGGGTCGGGGTAGTGTGCGTGTAAGGGTAAAGTAGGGAGGTGGTAACAGTACTCACCCAGGCAGCCCTCCTGCCTCCATCACGTTGGCCAGAGTGACATCATTGGACCAGACATCATACTGCCACTTCCTCAATCCCAGAACCCCACACAGCACTCTGCCCGTGTGCAATCCCACACGCATGTTCAGGTCCACCTCTGTTGCCTCAGCAACTGACCTGTGCTCAGACATGTGCACACATCCGCACACAAACATCCATACACACACACACACACACACACACACACACACACACACACACACACACACACACAGAGATCACATTAGAAGCATTTATAGTCTCACACACCGACCACAAACAAGCAAAGCATCACAACCAATGTAATCTGCTCGAAGACACACATAGGCATACACAAATACACACACACGCACACACTCACTCACACACACACACACACACACCACACACACACACACACACACACACACACACACACACACTTACGTGATGGTGTCAATCATGTCCAGGCCCATCTCCACGCAGCAGTGGGCATGGTCAGCTTTTGGCTGGGTCAGGCCGCTGACACAGTAGTAGCAATCCCCCAGAATCTTAATCCTCCTGCAGTGGTTCTCCTGTCACGCACAAGCACACACACACACACACACACACACACACATACACACAAACACGCACACACAAACACACATACACATAAAAAACACACGCACACACACACACACAAACGCAGAGACACACTTACACACACACACACACACACACACACACAGTCATAAAATCAGTTTTTATGGCCTCAGACAATCCTTAACTCACCTGACCTCTGCTCAAGCATCCTATTAACAGACATGAATGTGTCTCTTGCAGGTTTCCTTTGTGGTGTGGATGATTGTAATAAGATCCAACACAATAGCACCATTCTATCCACAGACATAATGCACAACGAGTACTGCGACTTAGAAGAGAAGATCATGCAACTGATATCACAGCAACCATATAAGTCTCTTATCGTTGACAGGGATCGCATGGCTGCATGTTAAACTGCCACAGACACATAACACACACACACACGGAGCACTCACAGTTGCAAGCTCATCAAATTTGCCAAAGAGTTCGTTGAGGAGTTTAACCAGTTCCTGAGCTGTGCACTGAGAGGCCAGTCCTGTAAAGCCCACAATATCAGCAAACAGGATACTACAGAGAGAAAGATACAGAGTGAGATCAAGGGAGAAAGAGAGACAGAGAGAATGATGGAGACAGAGACAGACATGGAAGAGGGATAGACCGACGTACAAAAAAATACAGATAGAGATTGTCAAAACTTTTGCTTTTAGAACATTAAATGAGTTCACACACTCTCTTGCTCCTTCATCTTTACCTAACGTTGTCATGGCGTTGGATGTAGATTTTGTGGAAGATTCTATCAGGTGGAGCCAGGAAGTCCTCCTTCATCTCCATGGCGACGTTTCTTGGCAACAAACTCATGAGGAGGCGTTCCTGTGGGAGGGGCATGGTTTAAATTGGCATATATTCTTTCATATTTTAAAATATAAATGTTGATAAATGTGTGGGTTAGTTTGAGTGTGTCTGTGTTTTTATGCGCGGGTTGTATGTGTGTGTAAGTATGTGTATATGTATATGTTAGAAAGTGTGTATTTTGAATGAGGCATATGTGTGTGTGTGTATGTTTGTGTGTGTGAATGGAAATCTTCACATCTGTACAAGTCTGAATTGCATACCTGACAGGTTGGGCATACAATTTGTATCATTACAGGCTATTTAACAGACATACTGTATAAATGCTGCATAGTTGCTAAGGTTTTACAGTGTGTGGTGGTTAGTATGAGTGTAGTTCTGCGTCAAGCTTATCTGTGGTATTCTTGTGTGTTAACATGTGCTGTACCACAATTCAAGATTCAATCTAGACTATCAAACTATATTCAGTTTTTAAAAGGGCCCCTCCGGTGAAAATCAAGTTTTTAACCTTGTTAACATGTCCTATGATGTTTTTTTTTTAATCAAAAACACATAATAAGCATTCAGCGAAATAAGCATTCAACACCATGGCTGAGACTTTCCACCTTGGAACTGCAGTGTACTACCAAAAACATGGAATTAGACAGCCTGGGTTTCATATGTCACAAACCTAATAAAACAATCTTGTCAAGTTTCCTGTCAGGAGGGAGGGGTGACGTCAGTATACGTATAGTACGATATCACTTAAGATGAACTACTCTGCAGAGTCTTTCTATGGTGTTCCAAATGTTCTTCCTAACAGCACATCCAGATGTTTATCATTTCAATCTAGCTAAGTCAGACCTAGCAATGGGGACCACATTTTGTCTAACATTGGCAACACATTATTAGCTGTTTGATAACATAGTCCAGCCAAAGGCTTGTGTTAGTCATTACCGCTACATTTCTAATATTGTAGAGACGGACTTATAAAATACATTAGCATTCCGACTCATCGACTTGTAGGCAACCCTGTACAATTATCTCTTCTTCTTGTTCGTCTTCACAGACGTTTTCCAGTTTGAACATATATGCCAAAATGACGCCTGTTACCACTTGCCATAGTGTAGTGTACAGTAGCTAGCAAAACAGAACAAGCAGAGGAGCTGCAGGCCAGCGGCTGAGGGGTGGGTGGAGATAGAGGTGGGTCTAATTTGTTTATGCATGCATCAATAAAAACTAAATGAGGCAAAGCTTTAAAGCATCCGAGCCATTTTAAGGCCCAGAAGGGATTTTTTCTTTACAGAAAAACTTCTATATTTTGAGTAACAGAGATGTTTTTTTTAGGGCTTTAACTAATGTCAGGAGAGGGACTTTCCAACATGGCTACATCAGGCCATTTCCATGATATGCCACTGCTATTAGAGTTTAATGGAGTTTTGTAATAAGTGTTCAAACACACACACACACACACACACACACAGTAGTCAAACTCACAACACACAGACACAACAGGAGACTTGGCATCATGGAGAACTTTTTAAAGACAAAGTGTGAATATTGGCAGTTTGCTGCGTTGGAGTTAGTTGGCACAGCAAAGGTGAATGTTGCCATGGGGATGCACACGTTTGGGCTCTCCGGTTAAAACTGTGGGACTCACGTCTGCTGCTCAGAGACACATGACAATACACACAGCCACATACACAAAAGCTAGCACCAAAACACACAAACACATGCAATCACATGTATGCACAAACACTCACAGGTGGAAATACAGGTGCAAATAAATTCCTGCACCCACCCAAACACCCAAGTTTCATTAACTAATGTTCTGTGGCACAATCACATGCAAATAAACCTGTATATATTGTGCCCTGCATCCAAATCACATCTTCCCCATATCAGATCTCACATCATCCTCTTCTGCTTGCCTTTTTGTGGCACATTCCTATTTCTACCTTCCATCTGTTTGTGTGTGTGAGAGAGAGAGAGAGAGCGAGAGTGAGAGAAAGAGAGAGAGACAGTGTGTGTGAGAGAGAGAGAGAGCAAGAGAGAGAGCGAGAGAGTGTGTGTGTGTGTGTGTGTGTGTGTGTGTGTGTGTGTGTGTGTGTGTGTGTGTGTGTGTGTGTGTGTGTGTGGAGGAAGGGGGTTGGATAGTTGTAGGTGGAGTTGCCATCTATTCAGAGAACTAAACATGTGGGTGGGATGAATCATTTGCAAACAATTAGGACAGATTTATAGGATAATGAAACTAGTTTTACTCTGAAACAATGTTGCTAAGAAACAACAAGTATCTTTTTCTTCTACACCCTATGACTTTTCAGATATGCATCTGTGTGCACGCCTGTATGTGTGTGTGTGTGTGTGTGTGTGTGTGTGTGTGTGTGTGTGTGTGTGTGTGTGTGTGTGTGTGTGTGTGTGTGCGTGTGATTGTGAAGGAGTACAGACGTACTGGTATTTTGTGTCAGAAAGTGGGTGTGTGAGGGAGATTGTATGTATGTACAGATGTTCTGCATGTCCCTGTTCATGGATCTATTTGTAATCTTGTGTCTGTTTGTATATGTATCAATGTGTGTCTATCTATGAGAGTGTGTGTGTGTGTGTGTGTGTGTGTGTGTGTGTGTTTGTGTGTGTGTGTGTGTGTGTGTGCGTGTGCGCGCATGTGTGTGTGTGTGTGTGTGTGTGTGTGTGTGTGTGTGTGTATGTGTGTGCGTGTGGATGCATATTTGCTATGTGTTTGTGTATTTCACCTGTTTTTCATTTTCATCTTCCAGTGTCAGTCTCTGCTGGATGCAGTCTCTGGCTTGCAAGAAGACCTTTCTCTGAGCGTGCTCTGTCCGCACACGCACAAACACACAACTCAGGTTCACCACAGCCGACAAAAGCACATTCACCAAAACCTGGAACACACACACACACACACACACACACACACACAGACACTCACAAAATAAGCTAATGGTAAAAAAAGGGCATACATAACCATTGACAGTGCTCTAGAATACATTTCTACATTCTAACTTCAATGAAAATATTTACTATAAAATTGTAATCAAATACGTAGATCTTTCATCTAAAAAGATAATACAAGTCAATAGAGTATAGTTAAGTCTATTTTTCATAGAATAACGTGAGAAATGGATGTCAGTCATAAACAACCATGATCATCAACTGTTAGAGATAAAGCTTACCCTGAGCCAATGCAAAAGATTATTTGGACCTCTTACTGTAATGCATACATATGTGTTGTATTTCATTTTTCATAGGTCTTCTCTGGACAATGCATTTGATTTGTTGATGTAAAAACTGCAAGTTAACTTAAAACTCTATCACTGCCTTAGCTGTAGTAAACTTCAACTAAAACGATAAAATCTGATACTTTTGGACATTGACACTGTGCAAAGAAATGTCTCTGTTACAAGATTGAACCAGTGCTGATGAGGGAGAGCTTGTGGGACTAAATGTGTGCATGCGTGTGTGTGTGTGTGTGTGTGTGTGTGTGTGTGTGTGTGTGTGTGTGTGTGTGTGTGTGTGTGTGTGTGTGTGTGTGTGTGTGTGTGTGTGTGTGTGTGTGTCTGTGTGTGCGTGTGTGTGCGCGTGTGCGTGTGTAGGCATGTGTGTGTGCCAGTGACAGAGACTGCATGTGTGTTGAGGCCAGGGGGGCGAGGTTAGTGTCCCTGAGTCAATAAGAAATTGACTTCAGCCATTTAATTATCTCCAGCTCTGAACATAAACTATTATTGATTGGAGCCTGTGGCGAGTCCCCTTCAGGGATCTCCAACAAGAACAAAGTGGTTTTGATTATGGTGCTGTTGCATGACAATAGTTCTTTGTGTGTGTGTGTGAGTGTGTGTGTGTGTGTGTGTGTGTGTGTGTGTGTGTGTGTGTGTGTGTGTGTGTGTGTGTGTGTGTGTGTGTGTGTCTGCAAGTTTGTGTGTGTTGGTTGGTGCACCAGAGGCACGGTAAACTCAATTTGACGCTTGCAATGTGTTGGTAAACATTAGATTACTGGTGTTCTCAGCGAGGGCCACTAACTGTTACGCACACTTTTGCCGTAGAAGAAAATAGAGGTCACAGAGGTACTTGCTGTATGTATAATATTTGTCATATAAAGGGATATAGAAACAGTTTCATTAGAAGAGATAGGATGGAGAGACAAAGGGAGAGAGAGAGGGAGAGAGAGAGAGAGTTACCGGTTTCCAAAGTAGCCTCTGTCCTGGTACCGAGGATACAGTCACGGTGAGGTGGGCCAGTGCCAAAGCTATCCCGAACAGGAGCGCGAACAACACGCGCACGGGAAGCAACGAATACGCTATGAAAGTAACCAACATAAGCTGCCAGATACCCTGATCTGGTGCCGGGGTAGCTAAGCCCTCCTGCCCTCCTTGAGATGGAACCAGCTCGAGCGTGAGAGGCAGTGGGCAGCAGAGGAGCGCAAACGTAAAGCTGAAGAGCAGCGCGAGCCTGGCAATCTGCTGAAGCTGAGTTGCTTGCAGCTCGCGCACGTTCCCCACGATGAAGAGCGAGGCGAACACAACACAGTGGACCGCGTGCGAGCCCTTGGATACCGTGAGGCTCGCCCCCCCAGACAGAAGCTCCGCCAGTGCAAGCGCGGACGCGGCCAGGATGAGCACAAGCAGCGCTTTGAGCGTGGCCGTTTGCGCAAGTCTTAGGTTGTACTGCTGGAAAAGCGCCTCAAGCTCGGCACATGCAAAAAGACTTTTTCTCCGCCGGCCCCTGACTCTTTGGAACAGAAGTCCTTCCATGGCGATGCCATTCACGCAGGTCACTGTTTAAATCAGATTAACCCGAGACGTCTGTAAACAGGAGGTAACAGTCCGCTTGTTTATAGTGTGTTTTCTGTGCATAGATAGAGCCTGATAAAAAAAAGTCTCCCGAGCGATACACACCGACTCCCCCCGCGTTCGCTCTTTCTCTGCCCTCACATTCTCTGAGGAGAGGATGGCAGCTTGTGCAGGAGCGTGGGCTATTTAAGACCGGAGGCGGAGAGCAGGAGATCCCACAGCAACATTCCCGCCTCGCTCTCAGTCGGTGCGTGTCTGCGTGGAACCCAAGTCAGCAAAACACTAAACACGGAACCGTCAGAAAAATGTTACTGTCATATCTGCAGTTTAGTCTAACCGGGTATGTTGTGAGCATGCTGCGCGTGTCGGTCCCGTCAAGACACGCTGATGTGACTGATTGCACTGGAGAGAAGGCGATAGTCTGTGATATGAGTAAGACAGACATAACCTGGGAGATTTCCCCCCTCCTCTGACGGAATATGGCAAGCGCTATAAATAGAAGCTGTTACCAATGACAGGCTACGCGTGGGTGGCCTCTTAATTAAGCGCTTAAATTTCCATCCCGACCTTTTTTGACAACGTTTGAACCGAGCTCATGTGCGGTCCAGGTGTTAGGGATTACCGACCTGCATCCGTCTATTATTCTTGCGCATCTGTCATCAAATTGATTTATTACTGTGCGCCTAAGTGGATTTTGACATCAGTTCAAGGGTTGAAGCTTGCTCCGATCCTCGTACACATAAACATAAGTGTCTCTCTCTCGCTCTCTCTTTCTGATTACATGTGTGTGTGTGTGTGTGTGTATGTGTGTATGTGTGTGTGTGTGTGTGTGTGTGTGTACGTGCATGTGTCTATATCTATGTTTTCCCCATGTCATAGCTCAACGGTGTGAGTATTTATTTATTTATTACTTCATTCAAGATTTCAGATTAATTTATTTATTGACATGGGAAGTTGAGTAGAGCAGCCTCAAAACACAGTTTTTAAAACAGTGCCGCCTGAAATGCCTCAAACATTACAGCACTCAACATTTTGAGCAGTAAACATGGAATTAAAAACATCAACCCATCAATAAATAGGTAATGTAAGAAACTATTTGAGATTTTTTATAGTTGGCTGGATGTCTTTGGGCATGATGACATAGAATTCTGGTGATTCTTGGTGTGGATGGCACACAGATTGATGTCCGCAAATGGACAAACCAGTAAAGCTTTGCTGGCTTCCTGAAGAGCTTTATAAGCGCAGATCAGTCTTGAAGACCTGAGCAATCTCTCTGACCAGGTGCTGGAAGGGCAGCTTGGGGATCCACAGCTCGGTGGACTTCTTGGTGTGCAAGATGAGGTGTGCAGTGTTGGAGAGCCATAGGGTAAGTTTTACTAATTCCTTCACCATAGCAACCAAATTCTGGCAACCACTTACAGAAGTATTAGGCTACACTGTCTGTGACGCATTCATACATGCACTCGGTTGCATGCCCTAATCACATGGAACATAACCAATGCAATGATCCATGGCTGCAGACAGGGACTGCCATTGACAGACAATCATCTAACAGCATAGTCCTCTGTGAATGACAAGATACCGCACGCAAAGCCGTTAAGGTCAAACTTTGAATCCCAGAAGGGTGGTAAAGGACATAAAGGGCAATGAAGGGTCAAAAGGAAAGAGGATAACCTTAGGTCACCATATCACTTGGAATATGAGACTGTGACAGATGATCCATAACCACTAACCGCTATCAATAAGTACCCATGGGGGAGGAAGAGAGTGGGGGAGGGTGGCAAAGACGTGAGATGTGGGTGGAGAAAGTGTTTGGAAGAACGATTAGGTGAACATCTGGGCGAGTAAATCGATAATCTAGCTGACCTGTGGTTGATGATAAGACGTCGCCGATGTGTTTGCGCGAGGATGAAGGGGAGAGTCTACATTCAATAAGCAGAGAATGAAAAAGCCTTGTACTATGTTGCGCTGCTGCCAAGGAGCCTGTCCATCATGACACTGATTAACTGTCAGACATAGCGGTTTCTTTTGGTCAGTGGTTTCAATGTTGTGGGTCTGGGTATTGATCCAACCAGCTGGTTCACTACATGCCTCCACAGTCTGCTATCGTCCCTCTTTTCATCCTCTCTTCCGTCATACTCTCCCTTTTTCATTCCCTTCTTTCTTTGAGGTAAGGCTGAAATAAAGCAGAGTTTTGGTGGGAGGAAGATGGTGAACTTTTGGTGCCACAACAAAGCTCCTTTGTCATGATGTCATCAAGGGAAGTCAGCGCCCCACCAGATGGAATTTCAGTAGATGAGAGCTTAAGGATCAAATGCTGAGTTAGAATCTCACTTCTGAGACCAGGCCCTTGGAAGTGATATTGGGAAAGAGAGAGTCATTGCTGCTGGACAAATGCAGTGGCATAATGCGCTTGAGATGCATTAAACTCGTTATCCTAATTGACAGTGGTGATTGATTATGTGGTTTTACATAATAGATGAGTGTCAGGGATTTTAAAATGTGACTTTCAGTGCCGTTCCTCTGCTCCTCTGTTTTTCCTCTTCTTCTGCCTCTCCTCCCTCCTCCCTCCTCCCTCTAACTCCTTCTTCCAAGAATAGCTCTCTGTCAGGTAAAGTAGAAACAGAGATAACAGATAGGAACACACACACACACACACACACACACACACACACACACACACACACACACAGAGAGAGCTCGCATTTTGGAGTCTCCCTGGCATACAGGGTGGCGTTCCCATAGTAACAGTCTTGGAACTACCCCCCACCCCCACCTCACACACACACACACACACACACACACACACACACACACACACAGACACACACACATACACACACACACACAGACACACACACGCTTCCACATCAGCTGGTGAATTGATGTGCTCTGAGTAGTTATTTTTCATGCACACAAACAAGCACATCTGCACACACACACACACATATCACACACATGAACACATGCTCGCAAACATAACACACATTACACACACACTGCAACAAACATGCAAACATAACACACATCATACGCATATATGCCTGATTGCCCGCAAACATAACACGTGCATGCATGGCCGCAAACATGACTACAGGCTAGCGCACACAAGCGCATGCTCACAAAAAAAGCTTGTGTACAAATACCTACACAGCCTAGGGTGATTTTGATCCCCGACAAATTTACATAATGTCACACATTTTAATTGTTTTTTAACTGTCTGAAAGAAGAACACTTGAAAGCTTTTACCCTCCCGGCACATGAGTCGCTTGTGCTATTGCAGTATAGTTTTCTACTTTACAGAGCAACATAGCTAATACAAATACAAACACAGCAACCTAGCTATTACAAATACAAACATAGCCAAGCTTTTTCTAAAAGCCTTGCTTTCATTTAGTGGTTGAGAAGAGAGAAGTGGATGTGACAGCTGTCAATCAAACTGTGCAGACGCAGGGCCAGTGTAGTCCTCTGCTCACGACCACCAAACTTACTCAAACGTTGGTAATAAGTCCCACATTGTCCCTTACAAACATACTACTCATCCCACATTTGGTTCGCTTGCATCTGGTCACCTTAACCAAGCCAAACACAAAATCTACACATACATACCTAACCATGTATGCAAACATCTTTACACTTACACTATCTGTGTGTACATGAGATCACAACAGTATACACTCAAACAGTGGTCTCCAAACACACACCAAAGTATATGACGCCGAAACATTTCTTTTCTTGTCTTATGCTTGTCTTCACTGCAGAATGAGCAGAATATGCAGTTGTATAATCCCTTATGAACTGAAGAGTGGATTTGTATGATTTATCCAGTCATTTTAAACAGATAATGGTATATTAAACTTCCTCTCCTCCATTTATCTCTGGCTAATGCCCTTTTCTCCTCTTTCTTTTCTTTGTCATTCATTTTTCTCTTTTATAGTTTCATTACATATAAATACTGTGGTTTTATGAATGGTGGATTGGCTCCATATGCTAACCTTAACCATCACCTGTCCTGCCTGACCAGGTAGGCCTTTTTCGCATTCCAGAACAGCAGTGTGCACTAATTGCTGGGCAAAACATATGGTGTTTTATGCACATGCTAACGTCGGCACAAAGTCAGCTATCTCACGTAAGGCTTATGCTATAACCAATGGAAGTGTCAGCCTAGAGCAAAGTTGGGAGTCCTGAGCGGTATTAGCATAATCGGCTAAATGTTAGCTCTTCAGAGAGCGAAATCCCCCGGAGGAAAAAAAAAACATCACAAGAAAGGGAAGAGAGAGAGTGTGTGTACTGACCCTGTAGCGGAAGAGTATAGTGAGTTAACTGCAAACCCCAAACCTCTCTCTCTCTCTCTCCCCTCCAACCATTACTTCTCTCCCCTCTTGCTCTCCTTGCTGTACAAAAATATATTTCCCCTTCCTTTCCCCTCATCCCCCTGCTACAGTACGTAGGGGTGTGTGTGTGTGTGTGTACATATATGGAGCCCTGGGGACAGATTAAGAGCCTCATAAATAGAGTAAAAGCTTTACTTAGACTCAAATCTCTCACAGGGATTATAGCATCCGCCTGGATTTTAGAGCAAAAACCTAATCTAAGTGATCAGACACATGCATACACACACGTACACACACATAACCAGAAACATAAAATAAATGCACACACATTCACAAAAACAGCGTTCAGGGACTTAGTAGCTTTGGTGTCCATACACTCTTAAATGTTGCTGTCAAGCCCATCAGAGGCAGAGTTAAGTACTTCTAATGACACAGCGTTTATGGCTAAGTGTTTGTGTGTATGTGTCTTTGCCCCTGCCCGTAGTTTTATGATGTATATATGTGTGTGCATGTGCTTATGTGAATGTTTTTGTTTTGACTCTGCGCGACCAAGTTGCATGTTTCACTCTGTGAGTCATATTTATCTGTTTCTGAAGATCACAGCTAGTCCCCGGCACAAAACATCCTTACTGTCTTATGTTTCTCACAGGCTACCATGCAATGCCTGTATCTCTACAACTGAAATGCAAGCGCTCGAGTGCATGACTGTATTTATGTTCGCTTTATCTTCTCTATGTAATTATTAAGAGATTGTGACAGTTGCTATGTGACTGAATGTGTGTGTGTGTAGATTTTCGTCAGCAGCCCACGTTTGCTCAACCCCACTGTACTTTGGAAAGAGTAGCAGTATTATCATTTGACAGAGATCCAGTTGTTCAGCTGAAGCACAGTACGTGTTGACAGGATTAAAAGAACCTGATACAAATTACCAGTCACTCATGCCAACAGGAAGAGCCTTACAGATGTAAATAACGTGTAATGTGCTAGGTGCCTAGCAACAGCCTCTCTCACAGTGGGTGTGGTACCAGACATCATCCTTTATATACCAGTCAAACATCATTAATTAGGTCCATCTGTTGAAGGGTTCAACACCAATTAGAAGATATAAGTGATGTTGAAAACACATAGAGGATTGCATATGGTTGGTATGAGTTCCCACGCCAACACATTTGTGGGAGAGTATGTATGTGAGTGTGTGAGGTGTACATACGCCCCACGGATTCCCTTCTGTGACTTAAATCCTGGCATGTCCGAACATGGAAAGCATTTTAATTGGTGTGAACCCATATCCTCGTGTGTCTGTGTGTGTTTGGGGGGGGGGGGGGGGGGGGGGGGGGTGCAGTGTCATGGGATAGCACACATGAGAGTGTGTCTCCATGCGAATGTGTTTATCAGGGTATATCACAGAGTCCAGGTGTGTGTAAACTCAGATTGGTGTGAAATCAGCCAGCGACCGGAAACAGGTTCCAGTTATTTTTTGAAAACATACTTGTGCAAAATCTCTCTACGTGGGCGCACACAGAGACACACACACATTTACACAGACACGCGCGCGCGCACACACACACACACACACACACACACACACACACACACACACACACACACACACACACACACACACACACACACACTACTGCTGCGGCACGGTTTTCCTCCTATAGTGTGTGTGTGTGTGTGTGTGAACAGGTGAGAGGAGTGGTTGTGGCATGAGGTGTCAAACACGATAGTGATTTTCTCTTTGCCCTGAACAATTCTCCTGACAGCCAATGAAGAATATTTGTGCACATGCGTGCAAACGCACATACAGACACTCATGCAGGCACACACAAGCGTGCACGCACACTTACAGACGCTCATGCAGGCACACGCACACACACACACACCCCCGCGCACACACACACACACAAACAAACGGTCACACACATACAGACGTAGGGATTTGGCATTCATCTGAGTGAATTCAAAAAGGTTTCTTTATTCAATCACTATTCAAGTCCCTTTTGATCACGCACACTTCAATGGCAAACAATTAGATCAAGCACAGGCTCTGTCTGCCAGATTACCAGACACACACACACACACACACACAGACACACACACAGAAAGACAGACACACAAACACAAATTTTGCCAAGACTTTTGTCGAACAGACAGGCAGATGCGGCCAAGCACAGTCATGTGGGAGCTATTTAAAGTGCGTTACACGAGGAGAGGAGAGGAGAGCTCCTGGGAGAGACACATGTGTGGACAGAGAGAAACAGAAAAGAAAGAGGGAGCGAACAGAAGAAACAATGGAGTGATAAAGGCAGAGGTAACATAGCTACAAAACAATGAAAGGGAGGACAGAGTGAGTGGAGAAAGAGAACGAGAAGAAAAAACAGAGAGAGAGAGAGAGAGAGAGAGAGAGAGAGAGAGAGACACACAAGGAGAGAAAAGACAGCGATCAGATAATTTCAGTCTCATGGCGTTCCAGAGCAGGAGGGAGAGTACTGCCACACGGGCCCTCAAAATGAAACCTGAAAGAAAACACACACACACACACACAACATCATGAATAAGAACTGAACTGTGTCTGTGTTTGGATTTATCAAACTGTGTGATGGCTGATCTGTGTTTATGTTAGATAGAGATAGATAGATAGATAGATATATAGAGAGATGGACAGAGAGAGAGAGAGAGAGAGAGAGTGTGTGTGTTTGTATCACCTGAATCCCATGGTAGCGGGGGTGTCCTCCATGTTGAACTCTGCAACAGAAACACCTCTAGCTGCCACCTGTGGTGCAAACATGGCTGCAGGGTAGACTATAGAGGAGGTGCCAACCTGTAAAGACACACGCAAACACACACACACACACGCACACACACAGACACACAAACACACGCACACACACAAACACGCACACACACACACGCAAACACACACATGCACACACACACTCACACTCACACACACACAAACACACAAACACACGCACACCCACAAACACGCACACACACACACATAAACACATTTAGAAATTAGAGCAAAGGTGACTGAAAGGGGAGATGTGATGCGTGGGAAAGCATTAGCACTGGAGAATCCTAATCCTAATTTATTAACACTGCATATATTTATAGTGAGTCATTGTATAATGAGTAATACACTACATCTCAGAGATGAGGGTGTTTAGGAGGTATGTGATATTATCAAGACAAGTCGATATTACAATTGAACTCAAAAGTTACACACACGCATTAATCCATACACACACACACACACACACACACACACACACACACACACACACACACAACACTCACCACAAGGCAGAGGTCACACATCTCTAACTCCTGCTCCACTGCAGTAAGAATGTCTGAGTCCAATGTCTCCCCAAACCAGACCACTTGTGGACGCAAGAGTCCATTACAACCAGACTCTTCACATCTATGGACGGACAGACACACACACACACAGAAATATTGTGAGGACAATTTCCTTTTGTATTTCTGACCGTATTTGGATTGGCCATACGCTTAAAACACGTTCTGCTTGTTACATATTTCCTATTGACAAACAACGGTTGCCTTAGGGATCCAGTAGACCCCGGTGTACATGGAGCCGCTCTGTTTTGGCTGAACTAACCTAGGCTATACAATGTTGCCCCCAGCTGGTCAAATGTTGTAATAGCATGCAGAGCTATTAGACTGGATGTGAAAGCTGATCAACAAATAGGAGTGTACATTAAGAAAGGGCAGCTAGGATGTAAGAAAAGGAGCAGTGAGTTCTAGTAGTAATTTTAGTCTCACTTCCATGCCATAACAAACACTGGACACATACAGTGCGTGTGGAATGTTTTCAGATTCTTATAAGTTTTCCACATTTTGTTTCCGACTTGTCTTTAAATGGATTCAATCCAATCTACACACAATACTCAGCAAAGACAAAACAAAAAAAGGTTTTTTGAGTGTTCAGTAAATCAAAAATTCAAAATAAATATATCCCTTTACATAAGTATTAAGACCTTTCAATTAGTACTGGGTTCAAGCACCTTTGTCAGCAATGACGGCGTCAAGCCTTTCCTGGGAATGATCCTACAAGCTTGGCACACCTTTCTTTTGGGAGTTCTCTTCAATTGGCAGAATCATTCAAGCTAAACTAGGCTGGATCGGGTCTCTCCAGAGACGCTCTCTTGGGTTCAGGTCCGGATTCAAACACAGAGTTTCACAATGTTTTCTCAGCGGTATGCTTTGAGTCGTTGTCTTATTGAAATGTAAACCTTTCTCCCAAACAGAGATCCTGAGCACCCGTTTCCCTCCTTCCTGACAAGTCTCTCCTCTCCTCTCCTCGGATTAATGGGTATTAATGAGGTGATGCTTGTGCCTGGTTTCCTCCACACCAGGGGCGCAGATAGCACTGGGGACGGGGGGGGGACATGTCCCCCCCAGATTCATAGTGACCCTGATCCGTCCCCACCACTCTCCCTACATAAGGCGACAATCATCAGTAAATAACGTTTAAAAAATGTTAGTGTCCCCCCCCAGTTCAAAAATCCCATCTACACAACTGCTCCACACATGCCTTTGGGAATTTAAGAGTTAAATCTTCGTTTCATCAGAATAGAGATTTTTTACTTCTCATGTTCTGAGAGTGGTTCAGGTGCTTTTTGGCAGACTCCCAGTGGGCTGCCATGTGCCTTTTAGTGAGAAATAGCTTCTGCCTGACGACTCTAGCATAGAGGACTGATTGGTGGAGCGCTGCACTGATGGTTGTCCTTCTCCCATCTCCACAAAGGAACTCTGGATCTCATTCCCAATGACTATTGGGTTATTGGTTACCTGTCTAACAAAGGACGTGCCCCCAATAACTCTGAGGTAAGCCAGATCTAGGAAGATTTGGTGGTTCCAAATCTCTTCCATTTACATTTACATTTAGTCATTTAGCAGACACTTTTATCCGAATTTTTGCATTCTATACATCAGGAGCCGTTAGGGGTTCAGTGTCTTGCTCAAGGACACTTCCACACTTGGTAAGGAGGAGTTGGGAATTGAACTAGCAACCTTCCAACCTTCCCAATTACTGAACAACTCCTTTACCTCCTGTACCACTGTCGCCCCATTTTGCTCTCCATTTGAGAATGACGGAGGCTGCTGTGCTCTTGGGCACTTTCAATGCTGCAGAAAGGTTCTTTTATCCTTCCCCAGATCTGTGTCTTGACACAATGATGTCTCCGGGCAATTCTCTCGACCTCATGGCTTGGTTCTGACTCTGACACACACCATCAACTGTGAGACCTGTGCATGTGCCTCTCCTTATTATGTCCAATGAATTAAATAAGCCACAGGTGTACTCCAATCAAGTTGTAAAAGTATCCCATAGACCACTGATAGAATTAGGATGCACCAGAAGTCCTAACAAAGGGTCAGAATACTTATGTGAATGGGATATTTTAGTCTTTTATTTTAAATTAATATATAATATTAATATATAGTGTGACTAAATCAATGAGAAAAAAGGGAATTGAATCCATTTCAGTCGGAAACCTAACAAAATGTGAAAATCTTCAAAGGGTAGTGTACATGCACAACACACACACACACCTGGGTAGGTCCTCCGCAGGTATACGAGCATCTTCTATCTTTGGGTCTGGTGCTCTATAGAAACACACATGAGGAGGTATGAGAAACAGACTTTCAAAAGCTCAAAA
>NC_137921.1:39010653-39048153 GCF_963457725.1 Sprattus sprattus | reverse complement strand
GCTTTTTTGTAAAAATAATTGTAAAAAAAAAAAACTTATATTCACCATGATTGATTTATAAAAGCGATAAAGGGGTAAAACATCCAAGGGGGTGAATACTGATGTCAAACCACATATAGTACATTATAACACGGGTAGATGGAATTATAACACGGGTAGATGGAATCCACCATTCTGAGAGTTAGTTCCGGGGTGTGCTATATTCTACGGTATAGTAACTGTACGACCTGTTTTCATCTACCTGAGCGTTCCATATCAGTACGCACTCAAAAGGAAATATCTATCCAAGATGGCGGCGTGTTGTGGCTAATGTAGTGGGGAATGTTTCATGTGAATTAAGCTATCTACACGACTTTTTATATGTCTTAATTGACTCGGTTAGTTGTTTCTGTGCTACGCGAATGTTGCAGAGTATTGAAAGTCTTTACTGAAAGTCTCGAATATTATTTGTAGTTGACTTTTAGCGCTTAGACCAAAAACCCATTTGAAACACACGTAGCTTTTGTGCTAGGTCTAACAGACGTTAAGTTCCCAATGCTATTTGTCTGTTGCATAGCAACAGCCACACAAAGGGGGACTATTTTCTCTTGGCTACTGAAATGCGATACACAACGTTTGGTGTCTACAACTTTTTTTGTGCTGAAAGGCAGCTTACTGTTTACTTTAATTGTACTTAATATTTATAAAGTTGCTGGCAACCGTGTTATAAAAGCAATAAGGTACTCGAGTCAGTACGGTATCGTCAATAATGTACTTGTTCGAGGGCTGCGCATCGGGCCTAACAACTCCCTCGAACAAGTACATTATTGACGATACCGTACTGCCTCTCGAACCTTATTGCTTAAGTCACCCACTGCAACTCACAATTCTAGAACTATGACAATAGCATTCTAAAGCTTCAACTTCAACATCATATGAGTTATGTGAACAGCCAACTATGCACTAATGAAAAACATTCATAATAATAATCAGACAATATTAGTAATCGGATTGTACACAATGGCAATTGTGTTTACACAAACACACACACCCCAAAAAACACACAGTCGCTTTTCAAGAGATCTGAACTAGACTTGTAGAAACACAAAATGCATCACACACATCATGGAAAAAGCAACAAGGAAGTGCCTTACTGATGACTTCAACAGAGCGCACATTGTAACTATTAACTGGGAAACCACCTAAGTAAGCAGATCTTGAGCAAACTCTGTGTGTGTGTGTGTGTGCGTGTGATATTTTACACACCTATGGACCTAACAACAGAGCATTTTTGGCTCAGGGGAATGATATGTGCTATTGTGGCGATGGAGCATTTGTGAACAACGCAGCCACTGTTTGAGTGCACATACCACTATGACCGCTATTTGTGCTGGCGCGAAATATGTGCGTGAACGTCCCTGTGTCTGTAATTGTCAAGCACGTAGCTTTCAGCCAATCCTTTCTTTCTGCCCTCCGTCCTCTGCATCTTTCTCACCTTCTCTCTTTCTGCCAACTCTGACAAATTACATCTCTCTCTCTCTCTCTCTCTTACATGTTTGCTCATTGTCTTTTCAAGAGCAGTCATTAATAAATGGCTAGGTGGCCCTTTAGCACGACATAGTCCCCACACTGGTCATTGTAATGAACATTTATCATCGTAATGAGTACCTGAGCTTGGTCTTGACATCTCTACTCTTGGCCAGCCTCGTCCAGCACACAGGTGAGAGGTCAGCGCCCTACAGGTCAACCGGCTTACAATCATCAGGGGTCACACTTAAACACTGCAACAAACACACATGTACGCACACAAACAAATACAAGTTTAACAACTCTCACCTGGTCAGGGATCCCTGTAAAATGCAGTCATTTCCTGCATTGATTCTTATAGGGCAAAGAAAAGGAGGGGCTAAATAATATAATGATATCATGTCCTAGTAATGTTAAAACACACACACACACTTCTGCCTCTTGTTAGCTGGCATCTCTCTTTATTTGGGCAAAACAGAATACGCATACTTTTTCCTGAACAGGATGGAATGGAATCAGAACCTAAAGCAATGCTGAGCCAAAGTAACCTGTTTCAGTTATGGTCAATTTGACTGAATAGAATTCAAAGCAAATTTGGCTGAAGAGCAAACTCTGGCCTTTGTAAGTGTTCTTCAACCGATAATCTTTTTCTTCTCTGAACCACTCATATGATTAGATAAAATGATATGTGACTTTGACATAATCTTACTTTGCCTTTTGTTCTTTTCTTATCAAACCTATTTTGCATTTGAATAAGAGTGGTACTTCTGCCCTAGAGATACCTGACCACTTTAGTTTATTTCACACCGGTAATGGAGATAATTATGTGGTCTAAAAATACAGTGCTATGGTCTAGCCAAGATAAAGTACCCAGCCTTGCCTCTACATATACACATCAGTGAGACTTATAAATAACCTTGCCCCAACACCACCGTAAAGTATGCAGAATAGTTCTGTGAAAGAGATTAGACCATTTATGTAATTCTAGGGATATTGTAAAATCATTGTTTTTCCAACATTCTAGTACATTCAATGCATCTTCACCCTTATGCTACATATAATTAAATGGGTTTCATTTGATTCCCATGGCCTGAATATGTAAACCTGAAACAAGGCGCATAGTTTAGTCTTGAAGACACTTAAAAGGAGATTGCTACATCGACATACAAGGGAGGAGGTAGATCTGTGCACGCTTATTGTGATTTGTAAAGTGCTGAGCGGAAGTGATGCATGAACGCTGACTGACTTTGACAGACAGGTTTGTTTATGATTTTTCGAACAGAACTGTCACGCTTCTCTGATCTTCTTGGAGTTACATTGACTCATTTCGAGGCTAAAGTCGGCTGGCGACAAAACCCACTTGAATAGACACTATTTAAAAAGACATTTTGTACTTCGTAATTGCTCCTTTGTTTCGACCTTGCTGCTGTCCGAAAGAGGCGACTAGTCAAATGTCAACCTAGCTCGATGGTAGAGAGTAGCCTACTGTAATTAGGCTACTAGCTTACAATTCCAAAGAACGACTCTATACAAACATCGTTTAAGAAAATAAAACAACTGCGTAGATTAGACAACTGCTTTCGTTACCCATTTTCCTGCTGATGCATTCTCTTACCGTCTCACCAGATAAAATACATTCACCAGCCGAACCCCAATCTGTCTGGCTCTACCAAATGTTTACACTCGGGTCGGAACCAGTTGACAGTGGTTTACCGAAACCAACCCCTATTGGACACATAGTCACAGACGTACCTTCTCCGCCAATCACAGTTCAGTGCGTTCCCCGCGATAGAGAATAGAGCTTACTCGGTTGGAAATCGTTCGACTAAACGCACTAGCTCCCTCTGGTGGATTGAGACTTCAGTGATGAGTATTGGATGAGTCAGACAATTCCCCTGAAAAAATCAGCGCTCAGACGTGTTGAGGCTCACGTTCCAGTTTTCAGAGGGCCACTGCAAGTAGACGACGAAGAGAACATCCCTTATGAACTGTCTTCATTTGATTGTGTTAACCCATTGAAATGTCACAAGCAGAGTAAAGTATAGGCCTTGCGCTGATCAATGATGGGCCTCCCTCACACTAAAAAAACAGACTGCTAGCACAAACTTGACTTTGGATTGAGACTTCAGTGATGAGTCAGACAATTCCCCTGAAAAAGTCAGAGCTCATACATGTTGAGGCTCACGTTCCAGTTTTCAGAGGGCCACTGCAAGTAGACGACGAATAAATGATGGGCCTCCCTCACACTAAAAAAGACAGACTGCTAGCACAAACTTGACTTGACAGCATATCTTAATTTGTGTTTACGTGCTCTTATAGTGGCCTACATCTCAGCACCGTTAACCCAGAGACCAATGTTTTTTTCTCATTTATTTGTGTCCCACCTGTTTCCTATTGTCATTTTTGTTCATTAGCTGAGGCTCCTTGGATATGTTATAACTGACATATGTCTTACTCAATTAAATAGCATAGGGTTTCTATTCAGCCCCATGCTGTAGGCTATCACGCCATAGAAATAGGCCACCATATAAAAAGAAAAAGATATTAGGACATTGAAATGGTGATCCTGGCCATCCCTTCTCTCACATATACACTAACTCTCCTCTTCCTCTTACACACACTTTCTCTGTCTTTGTTAAAGGGCATGTGCTGTTAAGACACAGTTTATGTGGGGCCGCATGAGTTACTGAAGACACTAGCAGGAGGCAACCCATGAATCTCTCAATCTGAAAGGTTTAGACTTGAGAGTACACCTAGGCCCCCTACAGGAAATAGACAGTATGTTTCCATTACACCATAGATCTGCACTACTCATGACTGCCAAAATGTCATCGACAGGTGTAGGTTTTCCCAGACCAGTAGGCCTAATAGTGCCCCACCCCTAACTACAACAGCCTGCAGACCAACCCCAGCACTTTATACGTGAGACAGATTACATTTTTTTTAAATAAAACTTCAAACACTATCAATTTAAGTAGCATAATGTGGGTAAGCTACAAAGACTTAAAAATAAGTGTTCCTCATATTATACGTCCAAATAATGAGCATGTCACAATTGTTCTGCAATGGTAATGGCAAAACAGAAACCGAGAGTCACCAAGATTTCAAAGATGCCAGATTACAAACAACACAGAGAACATTGGAGAATTTCAAAATGCCGTTCTGTATCCGATGACTGGGTGGCTAATTTGTAACCTATTTGTCCTCGATGGCCTCAACCTTACTGTGACCACATAACACATATATTTCGATCAAAAAAGGATACGCTCTTTAAGCTCAGTTGTCTTTGCAAATGGATAAGGTGCTCGTACAACGGCACATAGGGTGCGAGACAACTGTTCATGGACATGTTAAGTGTGAAGACACACAGTCCAAACAAATGATTTTTCACACACACGCACACTCTCTCTCTCTTTCTCTCTCGCTCTCTCTCCATCCCCAGGCAAGTACAATATATTTGGCACCACACAGGCACCCACACACGGAGTCTCACACACACACACACACACACACACACACACCCTGGCATACACATGTGCATTCATAAGCACACGCATACACACTTACTCCCTCGTTTTTCCTTTCAGACCTCGTGTCGGTCTGGTGTCATTACCCGTCGCGCGTGTAAGTAGCTGTGGGAGGATATTCGCCTCCGTTCTCCGTCTCGATAGCTCAGGTTCATGTCACGAGCCCCTCCTCCTGCTGCGTGGATTAACGGCAGTGGCGGCAGTGCAGCGTTTGTGTCTGATGTCCCATTGAGCGCAGGAGGTTTGCGGGATTCCAGGTATTGAGCGCAAATGGCTGCAGCATCCGGGGATGAGACAGACCGTCGGCCGTTCCGAAGAGCGCGATCCAAGAGCGACACGCCGTACCTCGCTGAGACCCGACTGTCCCTCAACCTTCAGTCAGGTATCTCTCTCAAACATACTCTGTCTTCTTCTCTGCACACACGTGTGCTTGTGGTCGAGGGATCGCCCGCAGGCTATGCGCTGTCGGAGTGTGTCGCCGAACACAGCGGTCACGTTCGGATGTTGTAAGTGCATGGTCAGACAGAATGGAAGGCGCTAGTTTCTCGGCTGGCGCAGCGCGTGAGCATGGACAGGATGACTTATATTTGACATTTTTATGTGAATATACGGTTCAATGAGCTGTGTCAATATAGCTAATGGATGTCTGACACTGTCTGTGACGCCTGCTGTGTGTGTGTGTGTATGTGTATGTCTGTGTGTTGAGGATATAAATCACCATTGTCACAATACAGTCACGACAAAATTCCCTGGTTCTTTCTATATATGTTTAAATGTGCACACGAGTGTGCTCTCTGTCTCTTTCTCTCTGTGTGTATGCATGTGTGTGTGTGTGAGAGAGAGGGAGAAAGAGAGTTGAGAGGAGGCGTGCACATTCTATGGCAAAACCCGTCGCCAGTAGACCAGTTTTGGGCTTCCAATCCATGACTGTGGTATTAAAGAGAAGGCGAAGAGCATCCACTGTTGCTATGGTGATTTAATCAGTAGCCCAAAGGAAAATGTCGCAGACAGCGGAGGAAGACAGAGGACTAGAATTCCAGTCTCAACATTGCGCTAACGGGTGCACGTGCGGAGCGCATGCCAGTCCTAAATGCACTAGTGAAACACCACGTCAGCCGCCTCACACTTTCTCGGTTTAACGGGCTACAACTTCTGTACTATTCAGTGACACCTAATGCCAAAATGTGGTGTGTTTGTGTTTGTGTGTGTGTGTGTGGGTGTGTGTGTGTGTGTTTTACCCCCACCCCCTCTGACAATGTTTTCACACCCACATGTGCTGCTTTGCATGAGTTTATTTGTTTATCTGTTCTTGTTTGATGTTGGCCCTGGAGGAGCTCTGTCAGCGGGTGGAAGTATTTGTGTGTTTGTGCGGAAAGTGAGTGTGTGTTTGCACGTGTGTGTGGGTGTGACATCTGCAGTGACTTTAGTTAGGATGACTGTGCCCTGCATGACATCATTGTTGAAGCAAGAAGCAGAGAGAGAAAGAGAGAGAGAGATTCCAAGAAAGGGGGAGGGGGGTGCAGACACGTATATACACACAAACACATATCCCGTAGGCTCTGCTCTGTCCTGCCACATTGTATTAATCACAGCCACAAATGCTCAATAGAGTGAAGGAGATAGAGACCAGATGACGAAGGAGAAACAGGACAAACACAGGCCAAAGTATCAAGGTGATAGTGCTGGGATCCATATGCCTGTGTATATTCTGTCTTTATCATCCATGGCACAGCCCCCAGAAGACTGCAGTAGTCCATTTTACTGGGTAGCCAAGGGAGGGGAGATACTGAACCTGGTATCCGCCATGCAGATTTCAATAAGGGCAGCAGCTCAACTCTGCTGGAAGGTAGTGGAGCAGGATTTGGCATCCCAAGCCTGTGGTCTAGAGGCTCAGGTTGCACACCCAGCATCTTGGCAATGGGGTATGTAGGGTAGAGACTGCACACAGGAGGGTCTTTGGAGTGTTTTCCTCGTTTGAGGCAGTGTCCATGTTGCTGAAAATGCACACACACACACACACACACACACACAAACACCCACACACACACACACACACACACACACACACACACATATATAGGTATAATATATATAGATTCTCTGAACCATGCACAGGTCGCTTGAGCTTTGTATATGCTGTTATCAGTTGTGAGCTCACATGCCCTGGCAATTAGGCATGTCATGTATAGCATGTATTGTTGGTCCACTGCAGTAGTGCTGAAATGTAAAAGGTCGGTATCCATGGTCCTGAACTGGTAATTGTCTGATCTGTGTGTGTGTGGGGGGGGGGGGGGGGGGGGCATTTTTGCTTGCATATGTGTGGGTTGGTTGGTTGGGTGCACAGGAGGGACAATGGACAGAATTCTTCACCGCTCTCGCTTTACTGCTTTTCGTTATGTAACCATATTAGCACCATCTTTGCACAGGCATGGAGGTGCACACTCACTCAGGCCTCATATGTTCCTGCTTCCTGACATTTGTATTAGGGATAGCATTGTGACTCAGCCACAAGCTCTCTGATGTCATGCCTTGGGCTTTAACCAATACAGTTTATCTCATATCAACAGACTCCAAAACACACAAACACGCGCGCAAGCACGCACAAACACAGATCATTTTACCGTATCACTTCCTCCTCTTCCCGGCTTTCTCAATGTGCTTCCCATCTCCAGCCGTTGAGGGATGCAGTGCCGTTATCTTGCGTGACTGCGTGGAGTGTGCGGTTCGTTTGGACCAAAACGTTCGTTTACTGCTCCCTGTGTCATGCCTTGGCGGCCTGTGTCGCTTTTTCTCGGCGCGCTCTCTGCCGTGCCCTGCTCCTGGCCGCGCGCGATTGCGACTCTTTCAGTTAACCGACAGAACAGAGGCAAATTTAAAATGAGGTGACGTTGGTAGATGAAAAAAAAACACACGGCACTGTGTATGAGCAGGCACCGGATCATGGAATCGCGTCCGCACATTTAACGCTCGCACACGTCGTTCAGGTTTGGACAGATCCGGAATGACTGCAGACTCTCGTGCCTCTCCCACAATCCGGTCCGGTATTTCATCTCTGTGTCGGTGCGTAACATTACACACCTCAACGTAATTACGGAGATTGAACCGAAGGAGGTAGGCTAGTGAGATGGATCTCGTTCTCGCGTTTTTTGTTTAATTAGAATGTGTGCTGAGGGAAAATATACAATAAATGACCGACTCACTAAATATCACGGATGTGTGCCGGGATTCAAAGGGTACTACTAGAAGGATGGTTATGCGAGGCCTAGCGTGAATAACTACGCTCGCCTGCTGTCAGAGGGCCGAGTGTGTGCAGGTTGCGAGCGCAAACAGCCCCAGGTGGTTCGTCCGTGTGCTTGACGTGGGAACCATCCTTATCGGTTCTGGCTAATCTCTCGCAAGATGGTCGTAAAGGCTCGGGCACGCTCTGTTCCGGTGCATGCCATTTCCATCTCCGAGAGGCGAACGTAAAACAGCGGGCTTGCTTAGACTGGAGCGACTGGAGCGGCAGGACCATGGCAGGACCACCGCATGCCGTGGCTCGGCTCGTCTCCGGGGCCCGGGAGGAGCCACCGACCTCGGAAAGTCCTGCCGACAAGCCCCGAAAGCGGAGAGCGTTTTACCTGCTTCGCATGCGTTCACCAAGCGCAGCCGTCAATAACAACAACAACAGCCTCGCCCCGTTAGTGATTCCTGGACAGATCAAACATATCTGCAGCAACTGCAGCCGCGGGCGCGAGCTACGGGACGGTGAGACAGTGTGTGTGTGCATGTGTCATGGGAGGAGGCCTTAGATACATAGCCTATTGCCAGTGGATCGAATTTAGGAGATCCCAAAAGAGGAGAAGTGTGATTGCAGTGAATGCAATAATAAATAAAGATAATGATTCCTATTCTTAGTAGGGGTAGCAGTTTTGTTATTATTATTTATAATTCATATGTTTTGATTTCACGCAGTGCATGTTGTAAGAAGTAATCCTCGCCTCAAGAGCAAATAAAACAAAAATGGAGCACCAAAGCAAGAAACACCACATTGCTCTCTTTCTCTCTCACTCACTCACTCATACACACACATTCCCTGAATGTGTATAGTAAAAATGTTCATAGAGAGAATAGTAAGACATGTAGCCTGCAGTGTAATTGATGAAGGTGTTACTGAGGAAATATATATTTTTCTTGTATCTGTCATTCTCTGTCAGACAACCAGTTTGATGGAAAGATTAATTGATTGAGAGACGGATTGATGTTCTTTGTGACCAATACTTTCGATTGGCCAGTGGGATTAAGTGTTTTCCTGTGTGCAGCGGAAGGGGTGGAGCGCCTGGCAGCACTGCGCTCTGATTCGCTCGTCCCAGGCACACACACACCACCCATTCGGAGACGAGGCAAGCTGGCTACTCTGGGTCGCCTCTTCAAACCTTGGACATGGCGGAGGAAGAGGAATGACAAGTTCCAGCAGAATTCAGCCGGTACTGACCCGCCTACACATACACACACACACAGATTTCATGATATTTGTCAGTTCTGTGAGTAGAAATCTGGTTTTGTACCTGACATGGCTTGTATGTGTTTGTGTGTTTCAGCTCTGGAGAGAAGGTTGTCCATGCGAGCTAGCAGAGAGGAGTTAATCAGGCGAGGAGTACTGAAGGAGATCCATGAGAAAGGTGGAAAAACACCTACACACACTCACAGAGAAATACAGGTCTTTTACACAGTTGAGTTTCTTCTCTTTGTCGGAGCAAACCGGTATGAACAACAGGGGGACATAGAGAGTACAAGACAGAAATGGGTTCGATGGGTTAACCTAGTAACAGGAACATTCACATTGATTTGATAATAAAACCTTTACACTTTTACTTTAACTGAACTTTTATACGTGTGTGATTAAGGCATTTAAATAGCATTTATTCCAGGACCTCAGAAACTCGCACAAACAAACAGTCTCATAAACTCTCTCAACGTTTCTCCCTTTCACCATCTCATTCAGCTTTTTTGTCTGTCACCCTCCTGTCTATTCAGAGATCGTGCCGTTGCCATCGGCGATGGGTCAGGAGGTGTGCATGCCAGTGCCAAAGGAGAGTGAGGCACCCACAAAACCCACAAAACCCACAAAACCAAGTACGGACATTGGGCCAGGTATTATCATTTCAATCGACTGTTATACTGACATACTCTCTGGATGCTTTTTCAGTATCCAGGGGAGCTAACTGGTCAGTATTTCCATGTTCTTGGCAATTTAGGGATCTGACATTGCTGTTTGTCCTGCATAGACTGTTTTGTCTTTGTGAGTGTCTGCATATTGACTGGTTTAGACACTGAAAGCTTACTGTGAGCTTACTCTGTCGTTTAAAAATACACCCGTGTTTTTAAAGACATAAAAATGAACTTGACCTCTGAGACACACACACACACACACACACACACACACACGCATGCATGTTTAGATTAAGTAGCACTGATACATATTGATTGAAGACCTATTGTAGTACCTATTTCTCCTCCTATCAAACATATGTACATAAGTACCCCTCTGGGTATTTTTCTTTTTTCCTCTTTGCAAACTTTTTAAGGATTTAAATGAATCTTCCTTGGCAGTTGTTGTTCTCCGTATGATGTTCTAAGGGATGTTGCTCATTCCTCGTCCTTTTTCTCTCTTTTGTCTCTTTCACCCTCTCTTTCACCTCTCTCTCTCTGTCTCTCAGACTCCACCAGGAAACTCTCTCCTCCTCTCCCACCAAAGAGAGTGATGATATGTGAGCCAACGCCCCCATCCCACCCTCCTCCCGCTCATACCGTCACACACACACACTCACACACACTCACGCTCACACACACTCTGTCACACATGCACACACTGCCATATCCCAGCATGCCCATTTCTATGCATCCCCCCAGTCGCATCATCGAGGAGCTCAACAAGACCCTCGCTTTCACCATGCAGCGATTAGAGAGGTGAGTTACAGTGTGTGGGTGGGTGAGTGAGTGTATGTGTTTGGCACCTCGTAGCAACAAGGGGTGTGTCTTACAGTGTGTACCTATGTGTGTGAGTTTCACCTTGTAGCAACAACATAGGCAGATTTCTGTATGTGTGATAAAAATGCCTGAAAATGTGCAGTACAGTGTGAGTGTGTGTGCATATGTGTGTCAGTGTGAGTTTCTAGAAAAGTGAGTCACACATAATGTGTGTTTGTTTGTGTGCAGTTGTGTATACAACTCAAATGTGTAAATCTGTGTCCAGCCACGCAGCAAGTTAAGTGTGTTTGTGTAACCCAGGGTCTATAACTCTATAGAGTGTGTCTGAAACTAGTGCTGTGCATTGAAACAGACTACGTAAACAGAAGGTGTGATAAATTGTACATGATTAACATTTAATAAATCCATGGAAAGTTTTTTGTAAATGAAGTGTGTGTGTGTTTGTGATTTCTTAGTTCGGTGTTCCATGCTGTTCCCACGGTTATGATTGAGTGTGAAGATAACAAAGAGAATCACCTGCGGCAACCAGACTGCCAGGCTTCGCTCACCAGCTACACCCAGCAGGGGAGAGAGGAGGAGGAGGACAGTGAGGAGGACGATGATTCAATGTTCACAAGTAAGACATGGGTATTCAACAATGATGGTGTGTTTTCTTCTGATCCTCTGTAAGTGGGCATGTGTGTGTATGCCTTCATGTGAGTGAGAAAGGGAAGAACAGAGGAAGAGAGAGAAAGGCAGTATGCAGTATGCACGCAGTAGGCAGTATGTAGTATGCAGTAGGCAGTATGTTGAGAAAGTATTTAGGGAAGACTAAATGGCTGTGAAGATCCGTAACACACATTTTGTGTGTGTGTGTGTGTGTGTGTGTTTTAGGTACTCTGGCTTTGAGGGTGCTCAGGAAAGACTCTCTAGCTGTGAAGATTGGAAATCGGCCGTCACAGTGGGAGCTGGAGGAGAAGAATATCCTTATGAGACGCTCTGACCACGAGAGGCTGGAGAGCAGACAGCAGACCTGCACCAAACTCACACGGTACACACGCACATACACACACACACACACACACACACATGGACACACACACACACACACACACACACACACACATGGACACACAACTCTCCTGGTACACTCACACAATTATTCAGCAGGTGTCTTTAATTTATTCTAGAGGTAATCACAGATTATGTTTGATCTCTTTGCAGGAGGTTAAGCCTAAGACCAACAGCAGAGGAGCTTGAGCAGAGGAATATCCTGAAACGTGAGTCTACACACACACTTACAATTCTCAAATTGGAAAATATGGTGTGGTGGACGGTGGAGAAAATATTTTGAAGTTTTTTCTTTCTCAATCTTTTTCTTTCTGTTTCTTTTCCCCATAACCTTTCAGCCCGGAATGAGGAGGAGGAACAGGAAGAGAAGGGAGAAATCAAGAGATATCTAAACAAAAAGGTTAAAGAGAGCAAATGCAAGTCTGTAAATGTGTGTGTGTGTGTGTGTGAGAGAGAGAGAGGGACATAGAGGGATGTAGAGCATCAGAGACAGAATGACAGAGAATTGGATGGAAAGACAGCACACTGTATATTCTACTGAAATGGATGTAATGTCAGCTGATTTCTTACAAGGCAATATGATGAATAGTCTGATTGTAAATACATTAATGTGTTTCTCCCACTTTTCGTCTAGCTGCGGGAGCGGCCTACAGTGGAGGCGTTGCGTGAGGCTCGGATTCTCAGTTTTAATGACTACGTGGAGGTCGCTAAGGTGCAGGACTATGATCGCCGTGCCGACAAACCCTGGACTCGCCTCACTGCAGCTGACAAGGTAATGAACGTGTGTGTGTGTGTGTGTGTGTGTGTGTTTGTGTGTGAATGTATGTTTATATCCGTGTGCATTAGTGTGCTGTTTCTATATGTATAAGCATTGTGTGGAAGAGGCGGTTATGGCACTGTACAGGGTGAAGAACAAGTTCATCTCCTGTATTATGTATCCCTTTGCAGGCAGCCATACGCAAGGAGCTGAATGACTTCAAAAGCACAGAGATGGAGGTTCATGAGTCCAGTCGTCACCTAACCAGGTACACACACACACACACACGCACACACACATATACACTACACACATACAGTATACTTGTATGCATCTTCACAAAGCAGGAGACACTAGGTATGTCAGTTCCTGGAGCCAATTCCACATTTGAACCAACATCAGACTTTCCTAAAAGCTTTTTCATGGAACACACCCACCCTCACTCTTCCCTTTTGTCTTTCCCCAGGTTCCACAGGCCCTGACCCTAGACCAGCTGAAGTATCTCCGTGTACAACTGGACTTCTACTTCTGGGGTTTAACGCTGTGCAGATTGATGGGACTGGGGACCAGGACGGAATTCCCTGCAGAGCCACCTTTCGGCCATCCTGACACACCTCAAGTTCTGAGATGCTTCGCACCCTCCAGAACCGCCTTCACACTAGATCTAGATTAACATCACATCCAAACCACACTGGATCAAGATTGACATCACGCCCAAACCACACCTTCAGTCAGTTTTAAGCCCCAGCTTCCTTAAAGCCCCTTCAGGAACAGGTTTACATCAATTTGGATCAGACCTACTCTTGCGTCTAAAATTTAAAAAAATTTATTTGACTTTCCTCTTTAACTTTTTTTAATCCATAGGTTTTTTTTTAAACAATCAAGGAACGTTGGAAGATATTGTGCTGCAATTTCTGTGGTAAACAGCGATGGGATACGGAACATTTTCTGCTTAGAGGGGTGTGTTTTCCCTCTGACGTTGGTTGTGTGCTTTATTTTCATATTGTTTTGTATTTGATGGTTATTTATTTTGTATTGTTGTTTTATATTCCTGACCAGAGCCTTACAGGCTCTAATGGGATGTTCTTATGCTGGTATTTCAGGCCTTTCATTTTTTTAATACACCCAATACCTAGGACGCATGTGTATGTTTGTGTGAGTGTGTGTGTGTACTTTGCAAGTCCACACACACAGACTCACACATACATTCTTTCATTAGGGGATCTTGGAGCAGGCATGGGGGAGGGGTCTGAGCAATAACAAGTTTCAGTTGTACAGCACAGCTCAACACTTTTCTGTGTGTGTGTGTCTCTCTTTCTGTCCATGCTGAGAACCACCCTCCAACCCCTTCCGTTGTTGTAAAGATGCTGTAAAGAAAAGCCATCTAACCCCTTTAAAGCCACAGCTGTCTGTCTCTGAGAAAACCCTACATGTACTCCTGCTACTCTGTAATGGACTCTCGTGCAAACTGCTTCACCCTGCTGCACCGTGACCCAACCTCAGCTTCAACCTTGGCCTCACTCCCGCACCGTGACCCAACCTCTGCCTCAACCTTGGCCTTGCTCTCGCCGACTCAAATCCTGGCCCACTTGTCACTTCATATTCTTACCTAACACCCCATCTAACAACGATTAGGGAATTCTTAAAAAAAAAAAAAAAAAACCTGTGCTCTGCGATGACTAATTGAAGCCATACTAATACCACACTACTGATGCTCCCATAGACAAGTGCTATCTCCCCTCGTCTCCTGACACTAATCCGACCCTGATGTCACCTCCATCGCTGATTAGCCCGCAATCTTCGGACAGTGCCACTGAGGGCCCCTCAAAGTAGGGCACCGACTAGGAAGCACAGTGCCATATGACGATATGAGACAGCTTTTTCCTCTTCTTCACTGTTTACCACGATACTAAGGTGCCAAAACCAATGCCAGTTTCAAAAATAACCCTCTAATGCAGCATTAATGCTTTGTGTGTGTGTGTGTGTGTTAGCGGTTTAAAGGAAACTGCCACTACAGTATTGTATAGAAAAATGAACACATTTGTGTTACTCTGAAGAATTTGTTTTGCATGAATCCGAATTAAAAAAAAGAGAGGGTGGGCGGGCGGGACTGCAATGGGAGAGAGAGAGCTCCTTGTTTGGGGGAACTCTCCTCAAAATCTGCAAGGGAAACTGATGTCTGGATGTGCATGGAGGTGCAGTTTCAATGAGATGTTGTTGAACTTACCCTTTGAGTGGTACGCTACCGATGTAATACCACACACCTCAGGGGTTTGGGGGGGGCAGGTAACAACCAACAGCAGTCTAAAGGATGGCTGTAGAACTGCATCAGATGCTCCTGCCCAATGTCCAACAGCAGGACATAAACGAATATGATAAATATATATATAGACAAATATATACGTAAGTTGTAGGGCAGAGGGACAAACATGCACATTCAGACAACAGAGCCACCATATTGGAGGCAGCTCCATGTTTCAGAGTGGGAATATGAAATAAGTGTCCTATAGGATAAAAAGGTATATGTGTGTGTGTGTGTGTGTGAGTGAATGTGTGTGACTGCGAGAGAGAGTGTGTGAGTGTGGGTAGTCGGCGGTATATAAATGGGAGGGAAATGCATGTGACAGCTCTGTTCTCATTCCCATCTCATGAAGTCTAGAGTCTCTTCTAAATAAAGGAGCTTTTCAAAACACTCAAGGATGGGAAACTTGTTGAGGAGTGCAAGTCTGTGTTTCTGCATGTGAGATACACCTGGAATGTGTGTGTGTCTTTGTGTGTTGTAGCAGTGTATATTACACCAATGACAGACACACAGAACAGGTGATAGTTTTTTTCTTTTTACTCTTTCAGAAATCAGTTACATGTTTCACAGTGGCACAACAGGTGTGTGTATCAGGTTGGTGTGTGTGTGTGTGTGTGTGTTACACTGAGTGCATGGGTGTTCCACAGTACTTGTGCCACAGGTCTATGGCTTTGGTCACAATGGCGTCTGTGTTCTCCTGTGGCATCTAGAAAGAAAGACAGAGACTGAGTCCAGTATATATAATTGAAGGAGTCTGGATGCTTCAGTGTTGATGACTGTAAATGCATGTATTTGCATGTAAGAAATTAGTGAAACTATATGAAGGACAAATCATATACGTGTTAGCTAGTAATTAAGCGTTTGTGCGTGTGTGTGTGTGTGTGTGTGATCTCACATTGCACAGGAAGTTGGCCACGCCCTCAGGCTTCATGCCCATCAGCATGATCTTGTAGGTCAGAAGGATCTCCATGGCAACAAAAACAAGGATCTTACAGGAGCCGCTTATCACTTTGTCCCACACTCTGCCAACCAATCAGAAAGCGCAACACATGAGCCTCCTCAGATACCAACAACTTACTTATGACCCTTACAGTAACCAGAAGGGCAGTGTTTCCCAAGAACTGGAGTGTTCTGTGTCTGGAAGTGTGTGTGCATACCTCTGCAGGCTGGTGTCTGGTAGGCAGCCAGCAAAGCAACGCTTAAACCAGAGTGAATATGGCAACGTTGCTAGGCAACCGGAGGAACGCAGCTGAGTCAGCAGAGCGTTGTCCTCCTGAGACAGGAAGTGCTCCAGACTCTTTGGCTGAGAGAGAAAGGACAAGTGTCAAAGGGAGAAGAAGATAGTAAAGAATGAGATGGACAGATGGTCAGGTCAGAAAAGAGACACGAGTGCTGAAGAGAAAAAGTATGCAGTGCACACTTAAAAGCTACTGTACAGGCTCTACAGAGAAGGCCCATTTCAGAAAAGTACACCAGAGAGGCAGTAGTGCAGGCTAATGTAAGTGCACACTCATTATGGTGGGCATACTCACCAGGTGAGGTATGGAGTCTCCAAACTTGTGGTGGAATTGATTGACGAAGTTTTTCACCAGCCAGTAACAGTCCACTGGGTCATCCACCAACTCCTCCATCGTATGGCCAATGGCCAGGAAGTCCTCATCCACGTCGTCCTACAACAAGTGCACGTACGCACACGCACACGCACACGCACACACACACACACACACACACACACACACACACACACACACACACACACACACACACACACAAACATATAATCTACCCACCTCTCCTTTATATTGTTTCTTTAACCAAGATGTCTCAAACTAAAATTTCCCCTGAATTTTCAAATTCCCAGCTTATTTCTTAACCGATCAATCTCAACAGTCATTAACTCAGAAACAGGCTTATTGGCAGATCAAGTACTGCCATAACAATTATGGAAGGATAAACTTGGATTAGGTAGCTTGATGATCTAAAGATTATGTGTTTTGTATCTAAGCATGCATACATGCAGGTCAAGCCTACGATTACTTTTACATAAACAGTCCTATACATGTATGTCTCTTTTTTTCTCTCTCTCTCTCTCTCTCTCTCTCTTACTGGGCTTAGTTCACTGCAGCGGAGCAGCATTTGGTTTTCCAACTGGAACATGCGGAGGTGGAGCTCCGTTAAGGGTGTAGCCTTATTGACAAATCGCATGGTGACCAAAGCCCCACGCACATCCTCGTACTGCTCTGCCCGGTAACGTGAAACTAAGGGGTGAGAGTCACTGTGGGGTGGGAGGATACCTGGGAAGACACACACAGAAGAGGACATACATTTTTTTTTAATAGTGAAGACCAAAAACGCCTTTTACCCACAACTGTGTGTGTTCTGGTACATTCAAACATAAAAGTCAATCTCCTGAAATGGAAAACGTTTCCAATACCTCCCATTAACTCTACCATAACTTTACCATACTATGAAAACATCTGTGTACACAAATTCAAGTGTTTGTGAGTGTTTTTACCGAGCAATACTTTCCACACGTGGATTCTGTACATTGAAGGCAGAGGAAACCTCTGGCTAAAGGTGATCAGCTTCTCTACATCTGAGAAGGATTGGAAATGGGAACATTGAGGGTGAAAGGAGAGGTCCGAGTCAGTTGCACTTGCATATCACTCAAAGAACTGCTAAGACATTGTATGGTTTGGTGAAGGATGGAGTTGATTTTGGTTGCAATATGATGGTGACTCGGGTCTCACCCAGTGGGCTGTCTTTCAGCAGGATCTCCAAAGACTTCTTCTCCTCCACTCCTCTGAAGCCCACCTTCTCATAATATGTCGAACGGAAGTTCCGTTGCGGGTCGTCCGCCATAGCACCACCCCCTACACATGGGTAAAAATTCTGTCACGAGGGCCATGAAGAACATTGCCTTCTGTATGAGGAACTCGCTCCGAAAGACGCAAACCAACTCGTGCATTCATTGAATAACTGCGTATGTTTTCATGCTTTTCCTGTTGTCATGAAATAGCCCAGGGCCTGCCCTATTTGTCAGTTTTTCCACAATCATATCAGACGTTAAAGTGTCCTGTTTAACGTGAGAGTAGTTAACGTTAAATTATGTGAATCTGGCTTACCATAGTTTTATTTCAAACACGTTGCTGAATATGAAAGTAAGCCTTACTGCCTTACCGTTGCGTTTAGAAGTAAAGCAAAATAACTATGCCGGGCCTCAGTACATCCCCGGAGTTTCCTGATCGCATGTGAGCTTGAAGCGGATCCGTAGACGGGCGAATCACTGAGTAGAGCTCCCAGTGATTCCAGTGTACTCACTAGCGTCGTTAGCACTTAACGATAAAATCCCTATCAATAACGGAAGAAACTACAGACCTTATGGCCATTTGAACCGCGATTGGTAAACTAGAAACATTTTAATAATGAGGGCATTGCAAGCTAGACTTGCGTGCTCACCACAAACATTGGTAGTAGCGGCAGCCCCACTGCACAGTACTTGACACCATTTGCAATTTGTGAATCGTCCACAGCCAGAGAGTGGCGCCATAACACCGTTTTTGGCTTTTGGTAACGGTTCCCATAACTGCAGGCCATTAATGCCACACACATTATGTTTGCTTTGCCCTGCTTTTGATCGTGGGAGCCTTCAGTTATTATCGTGGGATCAAATCCAAAGTGGTTCACCTGTGTAACACAAAATGCCTCTGAGACTAGTCACTGACCCTCATGGCTTTATGTTTACCTGTGTTCATCATGTCCCCTTTCTCATGGAACCACCCAGCCAGGTGGTGAGAAGTGGCATTCACTGACTATTGGTCAGCACATTATAACACCTTCACCTTGTTACAGCATGCCTATATCACTACATGGCCCATACTGTATGTAGCTACATACATTGAGTAAGCATGCATTGTTGCATGACGTCAGAACAAATATCTATATTTTTACACATTACTCTGTACATGCATAATATAGCTAGGCACAATAACAAGGGCCATACATATTTTACTGAAGATTATATTGAATTGTGTTGTAGCATTAGTCTTACTTCTTCATCTCTATCTTTTAACATTAATTTAATGGCCATACAGAGTGCCCTAGTTTTCATCAAATGCATGGCAACTATCTATGACTGATGTCTACATCAGATGATTCAGTAACAGTCTCACTTTCTTTATGTAAATAATGCCCTGAATCCTCATTTAGCTCAGTCGTCCAGACCCACATGTATGGTTTCAAGGTAAGCCTAATTTCTTTGTAGTGTGTAAAAAAAAATCATACAATAGATACACATCCACCCATATGTTACCCTTGGTAAGACATTCTGTTGGTGTGTATTTGAGGTGTACATTGTATGCATTTGTATTTCTTGCCTCAGGGACAAAAAACTAGAAACAACCATAAACCTGAATGGCATCACTGTAGGTCTCAAAGCGTTTTTTTTTTTTTTTTTTGTCTTTACTACCTTCTGCAATTTAAACGCCAGAGTCTGGAATGTTTTTAACATTCATGTGTGACTTTATGTTCTCTCTCGCTCTCTCTCCGTGTGGATGTTTGTGTTTGTCTTGCTCAGCTTCACCCCTCTAGGAAACATGACCACTCCAAATAAAGACACAGACACAGAGGTTTTTTTTGTAATCATTTTTATTAATAGTGGAAGCTTAAAAAAAAAAAGCAGTATTTATTGTTACACCAGGTTTTATTGCTCTTAGCTTGACTGTTGTCTCCCTTGTAAGTCGCTTTGGAAAAAAGCGTCTGCTTAATGACTAAATGTAAATGTCTAAAAGTGAAAAGTAACTAAAGTAAATGGCATAGTTAACATGCACTGCCATGAGGTTATTGCAGGAAGAGAGATGAACACAATCAGCACCAGAGTTCTTCACCAGCCCAAATAATGCATTGCACTCATCATCGTCCTAATCAGACATAGGACACCTAAATGTTCCCAAGCACACACCCACACAGTTCACTGCAAACACAGTGTTGGAAAAAAGGTGAATAGAGATTTATACCATGAACAATACTGGATTTCTCTCATATCAGGTTACTGCAGATAGACACTGAACGAGGCCCCACACTCCCATTCACCACATGCTGACCTCCTCCAGCTAACACACTGGGTAACCAGGCGCCTGTGTGCAGAAGATCATGACCCATAATATAATATACTGAAGCAAATGTAGAAGTGCACTTTACCATTGTGTTAAAGGCCACAATGCTTTGGCCGAGACTGGCTGTTAATTACAGTTAGGCTAGCAGTTTAAATAGGCTCTAACCAAATAAGGCCAACAATGTGAAATTCCCCCTGCCCATTACATTACACACATTTTCATTTTGTAAGGCCTCATGGTGTGTGTGTGTGTGTGTATGTGTGTGCAGGGCAGTGAATTTGTTTATTTGTTCATATGAGTGCTTATGGTTGCACTAAACCTCTCTAATATGTGTGTAATGTGTGTGTATGTGCATTTGCATACATTATTAATCCGAATGTGTGATAATGATGTGTGTGTGTCTGTGTGTGTGTGCGTGAATGCAGGTAAATCTATATCAGTCCCAGGATTTTGCGATGGAACTTCTGCATAGTTTGCTGTTGACTTTATTTAACTCAAAATCACCACAATTTTCAGGGGCCACTCGTATAGGAGCTGGAGCTGTAACTAAAGCTGGTGTATATGGATGAAGAGGAAGGGAGGTCAACGCTGTTCCTGCGTGACCCTGAGCGTGACCCTGAGCACGATCCTGTGAGTGACCCCGACCTTGACCCTGGGTTGGAGGTGGTGTGCGCAGCAGGGAGCATCATGATGCCAGTGGTCTCCTCCAGCAGGCAGTGCTCCAAGGCCTCGACGTAGGACAGCTTAAGGCTGGAGCGCGGGCAGGTGAGGCAGCGGGTGTGCTGCCGTGTGTCGGCCAGCTTCCGGGCGGATCGGGCGTTCACCCAGCCCTGGGCCTGCGCCTCCTCCAGGCTCCGTCGGCACCCCTCCTGCGGGTCCCACAGGCCTCCCGTGGCCTGCTGAAACTCCATGAAGCGATTGCCGGCCTCGTGCGGCAGCCACCGCTCCTTCACGGCCTCTGGCACCGAGAGGCGGCGCCCACCCTGGCTGGGCTCGTTAAAGCCCACGTAGGCCTTCTGTGCGGGGCGAAGGCGGGTGGCCATGTCCGTATCGACAAGGCCCATGCGCTGGGCTTCCTGCAGGGAAAGACGGCGGCCAGACTTGGGGCACACCAGGCCGCCAGTGCACGCCTGGGCCTCCAGGAGGCGCTGCCCTGTGAAGTTATCCACCAGGCGGCGGCTCATGGCCTCGGTCACACTCACCTTCTCCAGATTGTGGGAGTCAAAGATGGCCCCCACCGGGTTTCGCTCACCCGTGGTCGCTACGGGTGACGCCAGGTTGACAGACATGCTGGTGACGCGACCAAGGCTACTGGGGGAAAGTGGGGCCTGCTCTCTGGATATGGAGCCACTACTACTGCTACTGCTGATGATGACTGAGGACGTCGCCACGCTTTGAGATTTGACGCATGTTTTGGAGGAAGTATGAGGAGAGGTGGAAGTGGCAGATGCCGAGGCAGCAGAGGCAGCGGAGGCACCAGATGACTTTGCTGTGTGGCTAGAGGAGGATGTGGAGGCAGCTGAAGACCTGGTGCCAGAGGAGTCGGAGGAGGTGGAGGTCTGTGTGGAGGCCTTCAAACCAGGTGTTGACTTGAGGTTCTTTGTGCCTTTAGAGATAATTTCCATTAGCTGCGCTAGAGTTAGACTCCCAGCACGGTACTGATCCAGCTGAGCCTGTCTGACTACGCCCTGCTTAAGCAGCTCCTGCACGTCATACTCCACGCCCTGGGTCCGGTCCATGATGACCAGCCTCTTGGAGCCGTCCGCAGCCGTGATGGTGATCTCCTCCCACTCGCACTCCTGCAGCGAGAGCTCCACAAACGTCTCGTAGTCAATGAGCTTCGCCTCATACGCTTGCTTAACAGTCATCTCACGGCCACTGTCGGGGTCGACGATCACCACCCTCCTCTTCCTAACTGTGTTCTTCTGGCTGGTGGGCACAGTGGCAGGCAGAAGGAGCTGCCCAGTCTTCGGGTCCTTGCTACAGCGCTGCATCAGCTGGGTGTAGCTGAGCTTCGCTTGACTGTTGTTGGTGTCTATGAAGCCCCCGTTGGCACCCCCTTGAACCTCAAGTGTCTCGCGGAGGTCCTGGGTCAGCAGGCCGCGCCGGACGGCTGTATCTGGGGGGATGCGGATGCTCAGCCAGGGGTCGACAATGCCGCCGCTGCCCAGCTGAGCCCCCAACAGACGTAGACCATAGCTCCTCTCCACCAACCCACACTGCAGGGCCTGCGACAGGCTGAGCACGGGCTCACCTCCAGGCTGGCTGTAGCCAGTCAAAGCCTTTTCAGCTTTGAGCAGAGCCTCTTTAAACTCGGCCCCTACAAGTCCCTTGCTGTGAGCTTCCTGTACTGTAAAACCATGGCCCTCACGCGGGTCCATGATGAATCCGCATGCAGTCTGACCCTCCAGTAGCTCCAGGGCCACTTCTTTACTCAGCAGCCCCGCTTGCAGGGCCTCGTGCAGTGTGAGGCTGCGTCCACTCGGCTGCTCCTGCACACCTGCAATGCAGCCGCACTCGCGCAGGTAGGCACGCAGACGCAGCTTGATGTCATCTAGGCTCAGACGGCCGTTCAGTAGATGCTCCAGGTCCTCGGGCTCCAGCAGACCTACACCTACCAGTTCCCACACGGGAACATCAGCTCTGAGACCAGGCACAGTCAGCACTGCCTTTGGAGGCGGCAGCAACAGCAGGCCAGTGGAGGGGTCGGTGGTGCACATCTCTTGCAGTGTGGTGTAGGTGCAAGGGCGCTGGGTGAGCGGGTCCAGGTAGGAAGTGGGTTTCGTGTTCAGGCTGGTGTACATCTCCACGTCCAATAGGCTGCGGTCCGTGGCCAAGTCCCGCGGGAGGAGGACGCTGAGGTTTGGGTCCAGCACGCCCCCTACTGCCTCCTGGGCCTGCAGCAGCTGCAGGGTCACGACCTCATCCCTCAGTCCCCGTCTGTAAGCCTGACCCACTCCGAGGCGCTTGTTGGTCCCTGGGTCACGTATGCCCAAGCAAGCAGACTCAGCTTCCAGCAGACGATCACGTGAGCAACGCGGCACCATCCCAGAGGCCTGTCCTTCGTCAACGCGCCTTCGCCGATGGGGGTCGGAGGGGTCAATCAGCCCACCTGTGGCTGCCTGGGCCTCTAGCAGACGTAGAGCGCTCTCGCGCGACAGTAGCGTCTGCTTGAGGGCCTCTGCCAGGGTCATCTTGCCCTTTGGTCCTGCTGCCATCCCTGCGATGACCCTCGCTCCGCGCAGCACGGGCTGCAGCTGGGCATCCACTTCGTTCACACTGCACTCGTCCTTCAGCAGCTGGTCGAGCGTCGGCTGCCCAAGCAGGCCACAGTCACGCAGCTGTTTGGCACTGACTTGAGCACACATGCCCTGGAACATCAGGGAGGAGGGGTCGCGGAGAGGGCGCAAGGCAGGCAGAAGCAACTGCCCAGTCTTCGGGTCCTTGCTACAGCGCTGCATCAGCTGGGTGTAGCTGAGCTTCGCATGACTGTTGTTGGTGTCTATGAAGCCCCCGTTGGCACCCCCTTGAACCTCAAGTGTCTCGTGGAGGACCTGGGTCAGCAGGCCGCGCTGGATAGCTGTATCTGGGGGGACGCGGATGCTCAGCCATGGGTCGACAATGCCGCCGCTGCCCAGCTGAGCCCCCAACAGACGTAGACCATAGCTCCTCTCCACCAACCCACACTGCAGGGCCTGCGACAGGCTGAGCACGGGCTCACCTCCAGGCTGGCTGTAGCCAGTCACAGCCTTTTCAGCTTTGAGCAGAGCCTCTTTAAACTCGTCCCCTACAAGTCCCTTGCTGTGAGCTTCCTGTACTGTAAAACCATGGCCCTCACGTGGGTTCATGACGAATCCGCATGCAGTCTGACCCTCCAGGAGCTCAAGGGCCACTTCTTTACTCAGCAGCCCCGCTTGCAGGGCCTCGTGCAGTGTGAGGCTGCGTCCACTCGGCTGCTCCTGCACACCTGCAATGCAGCCGCACTCGCGCAGGTAGGCGCGCAGACGCAGCTTGATGTCCTCTAGGCTCAGACGGCCGGTCAGCAGATGCTCCAGGTCCTCGGGCTCCAGCAGACCTACACCTACCAGTTCCCACACGGGAACATCAGCTCTGAGACCAGGCACAGTCAGCACTGCCTTTGGAGGCGGCAGCAACAGCAGGCCAGTGGAGGGGTCGGTGGTGCACATCTCTTGCAGTGTGGAGTAGGTGCAAGGGCGCTGGGTGAGCGGGTCCAGGTAGGAAGTGGGTTTCATGTTCAGGCTGGTGTACATCTCCACGTCCAATAGGCTGCGGTCCTTGGCCAAGTCCCGCGGGAGGAGGACGCTGAGGTTTGGGTCCAGCACGCCCCCTACTGCCTCCTGGGCCTGCAGCAGCTGCAGGGTCACGACCTCATCCCTCAGTCCCCGTCTGTAAGCCTGACCCACTCCGAGGCGCTTGTTGGTCCCTGGGTCACGTATGCCCAAGCAAGCAGACTCAGCTTCCAGCAGACGATCACGTGAGCAACGCGGCACCATCCCAGAGGCCTGTCCTTCGTCAACGCGCCTTCGCCGATGGGGGTCGGAGGGGTCAATCAGCCCACCTGTGGCTGCCTGGGCCTCTAGCAGACGTAGAGCGCTCTCGCGCGACAGTAGCTTCTGCTTGAGGGCCTCTGCCAGGGTCATCTTGCCCTTTGGTCCTGCTGCCATCCCTGCAATGACCCTCGCTCCGCGCAGCACGGGCTGCAGCTGGGCATCCACTTCGTCCACACTGCACTCGTCCTTCAGCAGCTGGTCGAGCGTCGGCTGACCAAGCAGGCCACAGTCACGCAGCTGTTGGGCACTGACCTGAGCGCACACTCCCTGGAACATCAGGGTGGAGGGGTCGCGGAGAGGGCGCAAGGAAGGCAGAAGCAACTGCCCAGTCTCCGGGTCCTTGCTACAGCGCTGCATCAGCTTGGTGTAGCTGAGCTTCACCTGACTGTTGTTAGGGTCTATGAAGTCCCCGTTGGCACCCCCTTGAACCTCAAGTGTCTCGCGGAGGACCTGGGTCAGCAGGCCGCGCTGGACGGTTGTATCTGGGGGGATGCGGATGCTCAGCCAGGGGTCGACAATGCCGCCGCTGCCCAGCTGAGCCCCCAACAGACGTAGACCATAGCTCCTCTCCACCAACCCACACTGCAGGGCCTGCGACAGGCTGAGCACGGGCTCACCTCCAGGCTGGCTGTAGCCAGTCACAGCCTTTTCAGCTTTGAGCAGGGCCTCTTTAAACTCGGCCCCTACAAGTCCCTTGCTGTGAGCTTCCTGTACTGTAAAACCATGGCCCTCACGTGGGTCCATGACGAATCCGCATGCAGTCTGACCCTCCAGGAGCTCCAGGGCCACTTCTTTACTCAGCAGCCCCGCTTGCAGGGCCTCTTGCAGCGTCAGGCTGCGTCCACTCGGCTGCTCCTGCACACCTGCAATGCAGCCGCACTCGCGCAGGTAGGCGCGCAGACGCAGCTTGATGTCCTCTAGGCTCAAACGGCCGTTCAGCAGATGCTCCAGGTCCTCGGGCTCCAGCAGACCTACACCTACCAGTTCCCACACGGGAACATCAGCTCTGAGACCAGGCACAGTCAGCACTGCCTTTGGAGGCGGCAGCAACAGCAGGCCAGTGGAGGGGTCGGTGGTGCACATCTCTTGCAGTGTGGAGTAGGTGCAAGGGCGCTGGGTGAGCGGGTCCAGGTAGGAAGTGGGTTTCATGTTCAGGCTGGTGTACATCTCCACGTCCAATAGGCTGCGGTCGGTTGCCAAGTCCCGTGGGAGGAGGACGCTGAGGTTTGGGTCCAGCACGCCCCCTACTGCCTCCTGGGCCTGCAGCAGCTGCAGGGTCACGACCTCATCCCTCAGTCCCCGTCTGTAAGCCTGACCCACTCCGAGGCGCTTGTTGGTCCCTGGGTCACGTATGCCCAAGCAAGCAGACTCAGCTTCCAGCAGACGATCACGTGAGCAACGCGGCACCATCCCAGAGGCCTGTCCTTCGTCCACGCGCCTTCGCAGATGGGGGTCGGAGGGGTCAATCAGCCCACCCGTGGCTGCCTGGGCCTCTAGCAGACGTAGAGCGCTCTCGCGCGACAGTAGCTTCTGCTTGAGGGCCTCTGCCAGGGTCATCTTGCCCTTTGGTCCTGCTGCCATCCCTGCGATGACCCTCGCTCCACGCAGCACGGGCTGCAGCTGGGCATCCACTTCTTCCACACTGCACTCGTCCTTCAGCAGCTGGTCGAGCGTCGGCTGACCAAGCAGGCCACAGTCACGCAGCTGTTGGGCACTGACCTGAGCGCACACTCCCTGGAACATCAGGGTGGAGGGGTCGCGGAGAGGGCGCAAGGAAGGCAGAAGCAACTGCCCAGTCTCCGGGTCCTTGCTACAGCGCTGCATCAGCTTGGTGTAGCTGAGATTCACCTGACTGTTGTTAGGGTCTATGAAGTCCCCGTTGGCACCCCCTTGAACCTCAAGTGTCTCGCGGAGGACCTGGGTCAGCAGGCCGCGCTGGACGGCTGTATCTGGGGGGATGCGGATGCTCAGCCAGGGGTCGACAATGCCGCCGCTGCCCAGCTGAGCCCCCAACAGACGTAGACCATAGCTCCTCTCCACCAACCCACGCTGCAGGGCCTGCGACAGGCTGAGCACAGGCTCATCCCCAGGCTGGCTGTAGCCAGTCACAGCCTTTTCAGCTTTGAGCAGGGCCTCTTTAAACTCTGCCCCTACGAGTCCCTTGCTGTGAGCTTCCTGTACTGTAAAACCATGGCCCTCACGTGGGTCGATGACGAATCCACATGCAGTCTGACCCTCCAGGAGCTCCAGGGCCACTTCTTTACTCAGCAGCCCTGCTTGCAGGGCCTCTTGCAGCGTCAGGCTGCGTCCACTCGGCTGCTCCTGCACACCTGCAATGCAGCCGCACTCGCGCAGGTAGGCGCGCAGACGCAGCTTGATGTCCTCTAGGCTCAGACGGCCGTTCAGTAGATGCTCCAGGTCCTCGGGCTCCAGCAGACCTACACCTACCAGTTCCCACACGGGAACATCAGCTCTGAGACCAGGCACAGTCAGCACTGCCTTTGGAGGCGGCAGCAACAGCAGGCCGGTGGAGGGGTCGGTGGTGCACATCTCTTGCAGTGTGGAGTAGGTGCAAGGGCGCTGGGTGAGCGGGTCCAGGTAGGAAGTGGGTTTCATGTTCAGGGTGGTGTACATCTCCACGTCCAATAGGCTGCGGTCGGTTGCCAAGTCCCGTGGGAGGAGGACGCTGAGGTTTGGGTCCAGCACGCCCCCTACTGCCTCCTGGGCCTGCAGCAGCTGCAGGGTCACGACCTCATCCCTCAGTCCCCGTCTGTAAGCCTGACCCACTCCCAGGCGCTTGTTGGTCCCTGGGTCACGTATGCCCAAGCAGGCAGACTGAGCTTCCAGCAGACGATCACGTGAGCAACGCGGCAACATCCCAGAGGCCTGTCCTTCGTCCACGCGCCTTCGCCGATGGGGGTCGGAGGGGTCAATCAGCCCACCCGTGGCTGCCTGGGCCTCTAGCAGACGTAGAGCGCTCTCGCGCGACAGTAGCTTCTGCTTGAGGGCCTCTGCCAGGGTCATCTTGCCCTTTGGTCCTGCTGCCATCCCTGCGATGACCCTCGCTCCGCGCAGCGCGGGTTGCAGCTGGGCATCCACTTCGTCCACACTGCACTCGTCCTTCAGCAGCTGGTCGAGCGTCGGCTGCCCAAGCAGGCCACAGTCACGCAGCTGTTGGGCACTGACCTGAGCGCACACTCCCTGGAACATCAGGGTGGAGGGGTCGCGGAGAGGGCGCAAGGAAGGCAGAAGCAACTGCCCAGTCTTCGGGTCCTTGCTACAGCGCTGCATCAGCTGGCTGTAGCTGAGCTTCACCTGACTGTTGTTAGGGTCTATGAAGTCCCCGTTGGCACCCCCTTGAACCTCAAGTGTCTCGCGGAGGACCTGGGTCAGCAGGCCGCGCTGGACGGCTGTATCTGGGGGGATGCGGATGCTCAGCCAGGGGTCGACAATGCCGCCGCTGCCCAGCTGAGCCCCCAACAGACGTAGACCATAGCTCCTCTCCACCAACCCACGCTGCAGGGCCTGCGACAGGCTGAGCACAGGCTCACCCCCAGGCTGGCTGTAGCCAGTCACAGCCTTTTCAGCTTTGAGCAGGGCCTCTTTAAACTCTGCCCCTACGAGTCCCTTGCTGTGAGCTTCCTGTACTGTAAAACCATGGCCCTCACGTGGGTCGATGACGAATCCACATGCGGTCTGACCCTCCAGGAGCTCCAGGGCCACTTCTTTACTCAGCAGCCCTGCTTGCAGGGCCTCTTGCAGCGTCAGGCTGCGTCCACTCGGCTGCTCCTGCACACCTGCAATGCAGCCGCACTCGCGCAGGTAGGCGCGCAGACGCAGCTTGATGTCATCTAGGCTCAGACGGCCGTTCAGCAGATGCTCCAGGTCCTCGGGCTCTAGCAGACCTACACCTACCAGTTCCCACACGGGTACATCAGCTCTGAGACCAGGCACAGTCAGCACTGCCTTTGGAGGCGGCAGCAACAGCAGGCCGGTGGAGGGGTCGGTGGTGCACATCTCTTGCAGTGTGGTGTAGGTGCAAGGGCGCTGGGTGAGCGGGTCCAGGTAGGAAGTGGGTTTCATGTTCAGGGTGGTGTACATCTCTACGTCCAATAGGCTGCGGTCCGTGGCCAAGTCCCTCGAGAGGAAGACGCTGAGGTTTGGGTCCAGCACGCCCCCTACTGCCTCCTGGGCCTGCAGCAGCTGCAGGGTCACAACCTCATCCCTCAGTCCCCGTCTGTAAGCCTGACCCACTCCTAGGCGCTTGTTGGTCCCTGGGTCACGTATGCCCAAGCAAGCAGACTCGGCTTCCAGCAGACGATCAAGTGAGCAACGCGGCACCAGCCCAGAGGCCTGTCCTTCGTCCACGCGCCTTCGCCGATGGGGGTCGGAGGGGTCAATCAGCCCACCTGTGGCTGCCTGGGCCTCTAGCAGACGTAGAGCGCTCTCGCGCGACAGTAGCTTCTGCTTGAGGGCCTCTGCCAGGGTCATCTTGCCCTTTGGTCCTGCTGCCATCCCTGCGATGACCCTCGCTCCACGCAGCGCTGGCTGCAGCTGGGCATCCACTTCGTTCACACTGCGCTCGTCTTTCAGCAGCTGGTCGAGCGTCGGCTGCCGAAGCAGGCCACAGTCACGCAGCTGTTGGGCACTGACTTGAGCACACACGCCCTGGAACATCAAGGTGGAAGGGTCGTGGAGAGGCCTTTCCTCCATCTTCTTGATGCGCAGCAGGAGCTCGCTTCTCTCCACCTGCCCACGCTTGGTCTCCGCCTCACGGGTGGCCAGCTCTCGCTTGAGGGTCTCTAGCTGCTGCTGGAGCTTCTGGTGCAGCCTCTGTGCCTCCTCCAGAGAGGCACGCAGGCGCTTCAGCTCCTCCTCCAGCTCCTTCAGGCGTCTCTCCAGGGCCTCCCGCTTGGCCCGGACCTCAGCGCACTCATTCTCAGACCGCTGCAGCTCCGCAGATGTCTATTAAGGTAAGAGGGAGTGAGGAGAGAGCAAGAGGAAAAGGAGCAATGAGACAAAATTTAGATCATGGGATGGGACAAAAAACATGATCTCTTTAATTCTCTGTCATCATGTTCACCATCCGCAGAGTATTCTAAAGAGAATGAAGAACAGTCAGTGATACCAACAAAAGACACAAACATTTTAGCAGACCTGAAGGCATGCAAGTACCTGTGAAAGAAACTGTTGTATCAAGTAGATGGTCATTTGGACTGAATTATCACGGAACCAACCCCTACACATTCATTTCATGTCATTTCATGACATTACAAGCAGTATTTTCCAATGACAGTTCAAAGGCCTGAGCTACTTAAGTTTAAGGTGACCTTGGTATTAATATGAAGACAAAAGCGGCAGTGCCATAAGACACTCTAATAGTGCTATAGTACTATAGGACTTCTGACCCCTGCTCTCTGCAGGTCTGGGACCTAGCAAACGCTTACATCAGATCCTCGCATACCCACTCTACATTTCACAGGGTTGTGTTGTGAGCTACAGACTCAGCTGGAACATTCTACCAAGCGCCTGCATGCCAGAATATAGTGCTGAGTGTGCACTGCACGTCATAGCCCAACGTGCTAATTAAAAAGCCATCACTTTTAGCCATGAGGCAAGAGTTACTCTGTGCCTTGAGGTTGAGACAGTCACTGACAGTCACACCACACCCAGTGGCTGACAATAAGATGTCATGACCTATAATAGATAAGTCAGAGTTTCAGGGATGAAAACCACTGCACAAAATCAAGCTAGTAAATCAATCCATTAGCAGGCTCGCATTGGTATGTGTAAATCTGCTTGCCCATGAAACCAAACGCTCACATTGGCCTGTATGACTCTGGTTGTACATACCACACTGACTTGCTTCCGCAGCCTCTCAACCTCCTCTCTGAGTTTGTCTCGCTCCACCGAGTTCTCCTTGAGGAGGCGCTGCTGCTCCTGGCAGAGCTTCTGGTTGTTCTGCATCTGCAGTGTGAGTGCGCTGATCTGGGCCTCCTGCTCCTGCTCCCAGCCCTTCCTCATCTCTCCTTGCTGTATGCGCAAGGCCCTGACCTCCTCTTCCAGTTGCAGGCGCTCTTTGGTGAGCTCCTCTGTGAGGACCTGGAGGCGCTGGATCTCTGCCAGCCTCTCGTTCAGCAGCCGGGCCTTCTCCTCCAGGATGCGCTGGAGATCTTCGAGTCGCTGGTTCTCGTCTTTGGTTCGCGCCTCCTTTTGGGTGAGCTGCAGCCTGAGTGCCCTCAGCTCCTCTTGCAAGGTGTCTGCCAGCTCCGAGGAGATGATCTGCTCCCTCTGCAGGCGTTCTAGGTCCTCGTGGCGGGCCCTCGCCTCATCCCAGGCCTGTTTGAGCTCGGCGGCAGCCTCCTCCTGGCTCCTCTGCAGGGCGGTGAGTGTGGCGGTGTACTCCTGCACCGTCAGGGTGCTCTGCTCCAGCTGTGCCTCCACACGCCGCCGCTTGCCTTGCTCCTCCTGGGCCGCTTTCTTCTGCTGCTGCATTTCCTCCTCAACCTTCCTGCGGCGCTCCTGCTCTTCAGCCAGAGCCTGCCGCAGCCTCTGTGCCTCGTCTTGCACCTCATTGCTCCTTGCCTGCTGATGCTCCTGCTCCTCCCTCTGCTGCTGTAGGAGGAGCACATTGGTCTGGGTGACGCTGATGCGTGACTCGTAACTTTCCTGCACCTCCTTGAGGTCTGAGCTGTGTCGCTCCTGCGCCTCCCTCAGCTCTCGCTCTGCCTCCTGGGCTCTTTGCGCCTCTTCCTGGAGCTTGACCCGCAGGCGTTGCGCCTCCCTGTCCCTGTCTGCCATGCTGTTCTCCAGCTCCATCCGGGTCTTCCTGGCCTCCTCCAGCTTTCGCTTGCTCCTCTGTGCCTCCTCATCCAGCTCCTCCTGCAGCCCGCCGTAGCGCTCGTCTGCCAGCCGTCGCAGGCGTGCCTCCTCCTCCAGCCGGAGCTCCAGGGACTGCAACTGGGCCAGCAGCTCATTCAGGTGGTCCTGGGAGGAGCCTAGGAGGGTCTGACTTCTCTTGGACTCCTCCATGGAGAGGAGCTGGTCCTGGGAGCGCATCAGCTCCTCCTCACGTATCCTGTTGGCCTCCTGAAGGTGCTGGCTCTCATCGGCACGTGACGCTAGCTCCTCCCTCAGTCTGATTAGCTCCTCCTCAAAGAGTTCGATCCGAGTGCCACGAAGCTGGGGGAGGGGGTCACAGGAAAGGTCACAAAGGATTTTGAGGTCATGTAGCATTTTGTGTGTGGGGGGGCACGTGTGTGTGTGTGTGTGTGTGTGTGTGTGTGTGTGTGTGTGTGTGTGTGTGTGTGTGTGTGTGTGTGTGTGTGTGTGTGTGTGTGTGTGTGTGTGTGTATGTCTTTTTGTGTGGATTGGTACCTTCAGTTCCTCCAGGTTCTTCAGCATATATCCCAGGTGTTTGTAGTAGTCAGACGAGCTGGTGAGCAGCTCCATGTAGCGTATCTGCAGGGTGGAAACCTGACAGGGAAGGAAAAGAAAAAACCTAAGACAAGGGCTGCGTCCTGGGTGTTCTTCCTGCTGAAAATTAGACATTGAGACAACACCTCCCATATGACACCATGACTGGGTACTTCCTGTAAAACTGTAAATGAATTGTTTCTAAGGGTGGGAAAGAGTGTGTGTGTGTGTGTGTATGTGTGTGAGAGAGAGAGACAGTGGACGTGTATCAGCACGTGTACCTCCTGTGTGACCGTGAGTGATGGGGACTGGAGTAGGGTTCTCTTAATGGGGATGTTCAGTAGAGTCTCCAGGCCTGCACTGTAGGAGGCCAGCTGCAGCTCATAGTCCTGTGGAAACACAGACACACATTGACATACTTATTGTCACAGTCCACAATACTGTCTCAAACTCAAATACTGCATTTGCAGACACATTACGTGTCTTATACCTTGATGGCATTGACCAGGTTGTCAGCGTCCCTCTGCACACATTCCACAGACTCTCTCTTCCCCACAATCTTAGAATTCAGCTCCTTTTGTCAGACAAACACACAGACAATGATTAAACACAAACTATCAAACGCTGACACATTAATCACAGTGAGCAGAGAACTGCGAAGAGCGACTGGCGGTTGTTTCACCTTCTGCTTGCTGTGGTGCTTTGTCAGGACGGCGATGTCGTCCGTCTTGGTGGCGCGCATGGTGTCAAGACGCTGTCTGGTGTCGTCTATCCAGTCACTTAGGCCAGAGCTTGACTTCAGGTACCGCTGAAGCAGAACCAGGTAGGAGTCCAGATCCATCACCCTAGGGAGGAGGTAGAGGAAAATATTTAGGCATACCCCACAAAAATGAACGGATACATACACCGATAGTCAGATAGTATTGAAGGAGAACTGAAGGAGACTGATTCTGCTGGAGTTGGATATCTGAGAGAGATAGGACTCTTAGAAGTACGACATGTGATTAAGGAATGGGTTAAGAGAGAGAGAGAGAGAGAGAGAGAGAGAGAGAGAGGGAGACATAGTGATGATGATACGTAGAGAGGACAGAGGTTCAGATACATGGCTGATGGTAGAGGGCTATGATGAGAGTCGGAGTGATGAAGCCACAGAGAGAGAGGAGTGTCTTGCCTGGTGTTTATCTGGTTCCTGATACGGAGCCAGCGGTCTGAGAGCTGCCCAACCAGCTCGGCATGTTGGCACAGTTCGATGTCACACTTGTGGAAAGCATGGTCCACCTGGTCATTCAGCTGCTGGGCTTTTGTGAGCTGTGCTTCCATGGCACTCAACACTGAGTGCTCAACCTTCTCCCGAAGCTCTGCCTGCATGGCCTGAACATCAAGACAATAATAAATCACTTAACACAATATAACACACACGCAAATTACATAGATGACATGGCATGACACAAATAACAACATATAATATAAAGGCCTATAATTATTAGTAAAGATTATCAGATCGCAATGTAAGCACAGCTGTTCAGACTTTTGCACCTTTGCCATTTACAATCGAATGACTATTACGCATCAAAACATCAAAATACTAACACACACAGCATTAAATGTAATGCTTTTACTCTAAATTACACACCATATTAAAACAGCCTTCCTGTAACCTGGATGTGATGTTACAACAACATTAAAGTGGTGGTTTGGTGCTGGAGGTGTTACCTGCAGGGCTCTGCTGTCCTCCTGAACAATGGAGGGCTCCAGGCTGGTGGTCTCTCTCTCCGTCAGGCGGGCCTCGTACACCTTCACTATATCCTCCACCTGCTGCTCCAGCTGCTGCAGGGAACACACCGCCCCACACCTGAGCAGAGGGGGGAACCAAAGAGAGGTATAGAGTGAATGAGATGAAAGTTGGAAGAGAGAGGGACAGGAAGAGAGAGAGTGAGGAACAGGGGAATATAGATAGGGAGATATTCATGCTGAGTATCTAATTTAGACACGAAGAGTAAGACTTCTGAGTGAGTCAGTGTGTGTGTGTGTGTGTGTGTGTGTGTGTGTGTGTGTGTGTGTGTGTGTGTGTTTGTGTGTTATGTATGCTGTACGCAAGTGCATGTATACCTCTCAAGATAGGCTTTGGAGAATCCCTCCAGCAGGCTGATTCGCTGATTGATGTGGCCCAGCTCAGAGCGAAGGAACTGGGCTTTGTCTGCGTCAGATATCCCCTGCAACTGCTGGAGGATCAGCTGCTTCAAGCGTTCGTACTCTGCTCGCACCCCGTCTATCTCGCGCTGCACTCCCTACACACACACACACACAATTATACATATACATGCGCAAGCACATCATATAGGTAAAGTGTGTCAAAAGATAACATCATGAGTATCAGAATTTGGAAACATAATTGAGAGTGTATGTGCATATGAAGTATACACATATGCATGTATGGTTCCCTAGCTGTGTGTGTTTGGGTGTGTACCTGCAGTTGTGTGAGGTGTGCACTGCATGTCTTTCCCACTGGAATGTGCAGGTACTGGGTGAGTTGGGACTCTGCCCCCTCCAGCCTCAGTCGGAGGGCACTCAGATCACTCAGAAGGGTAGAGCTGACAGAGATCACAACCTTTGACTGCACAGGCTTCTTCACTTCCTTTCTTACTTCCTTTATCACTTCCTGCTTTACAACCTTGACTTCCTGCTTCCTAACACTCTGCTGCTGCTGTTGTAGATGCTGCTGTTGTTGTTGTTGTTGTTGTTGTTGTTGTTGTTGATGTTGCTGCTGTTGTTGCTGCTGCTGTGCACCTAAGGAGGAAAGATTAACAAAATTTCAACAGATTCAACTAGTCAGTCAACATCAATCAACCATTTAGGAAAGCCAAATATCTTAAATGGCAAGCTCTCAAGTAGTAATTTAGTGTAATTAAGAGACAAGAAAAGCCATTTTTGTCTCAGGAGTTGAAAGATGAAACTAAAATAAATGAAGGGATTATTATAACCCCCGAGGAATTATTCTTTACACATTAGACACACATTTTCTAAAACATACAAAGGCATCCACACACCTATCTGATTTGATGTGTGCTGCACAGTGTCTTCAGTTCAAAAGAAAGAAAGCAACCTTGAGAGACTGCAAAGTTTGGCGAGATCGAGGCCACAATTTCAGTCATGAAGTTCATAAAGGCCTATGGGAAGGCTGCTCTCTCTTACCTTCACAGCTAATTTCTCTACAGTACAAATAGCCTTTCATGCTGAATATTTAAAGGACAAAAAAAGTTCATTTGTAAAAAATTGATTATAGATTACAGATAATTACATGTTGGTACCATGGTTGGGATTAATTCAGTTTTGTAACAATTGAGGGTTCACAGCACCTGTATGTGTTTTGGTGTGTAGGGGGAGGGGGATTAGGGGAGGTAGAAAGCCATCATACTTCACTGTGTTTCATCTGAGGAATGCTACTCATTTACAGTGAAAATTACAGGTTTAAACCCTTACACTCGTCTTTCAAAGGCAGAATGGCTCCAGTCAGCTAGCTTGATGGATATGTGTGTGTACAGTAAGGTTTACTTTAGCAGGCTTTGAGCAATGTGAAGTGTTCCATCTGTATGAATCCTGTTTCCCACTCTGTAGGCTACATTTCACAAAGGGCCGTGTGTGTTTTCTTGTGTCCGTGTGTATGCATACCTATATGAAGTCACTGTAAACAAGTAGTTGTGTGGATTCAAAGCCATAGTCTGTGTGTGTGTGTGTGTGTGTGTGTGTGTGTGTGTGTGTGTGTGTGTGTGTGTGTGTGTGTGTGTGTGTGTGTGTGTGTGTGTGTGTGTGTGTGTGTGTGTGTGTGTGTGTGTGTGTGTGTGTGTGTGTGTGTGTGCGCGCGTGTGTGTGTGTGAGTAAGCATACATGTGTGTACTCACTGTAAGCTGGTAGCTCTGTGACCAGTGTGTCGTAATGCTGCTGGGCGTTTGTGTACTGAGACTCGATGCTCCTCTTGTCATCGTCGACGAACATCTGCGACCCTAGACAGTGCTGGCGGAACTCCTGGTAGTGCCTCTCCAGGCTCATTATGATTTTCTGGTACTCCTCTGGTCTCATCTGATACAGCTGTACACACACACGTACACATACACACACACACACACACACACACACACACACACACACACACACACACACACACACACACACAAACACACACACACACACACACACAGGCATTAAGACGTGACACAGTCCTATTTTAAGTTTATTGCTTTAGCTTATTCATGAGACCAGTTTGTGGTCTACCAAAAACAATGATAAGTAAACCGGTCTACTTAAACAAACAAGTATGATGCTTAATCATTTAACTATCTGACCTATTAGTATTACTATTAAATGTCTGCTTTATGCTTAACTGAGTAATTCAAAGCCATTGAGAGACAGAGAGGATATGTGCTTAAGCATTTGAGAGTATGGGCAGATATCTAAGGATAAAGGTGAACATCTAAGCAGATAATTTGAATGATTATCAGCTTAAGCCAACACAGCACCACACCACAGCGGAGCTACATGTGTATGATCACAGGTGCCACAGGAAGCAGATGCAGATGAGTTACCATGGTGATGGTGAGGCTCCTAATGCGGCTGATGTCCTGGATGCAGTACTGCCAGGAGATAAGGCTCTTGATGTTGATGTAGAACTGATTCCACAGGGACTGGATCGCCTCATAGTACTGCTCGTTCCTGTAAGTTAGCAAAGAAAGTGTGCATACAAGTGTGTTTTTATCCGTGTGTGCTAGCCTTATAAGCAAACAAGCCCAGAGTTGTGTGAAGAATTGGCCTCTTCATCTGTGTGCTTGTGTACAAACTGTGTCTGCATTTGTGTGCATATACGTATTTCCCATATGTGTGTGTGTGTGTGTGTGTGTTTGTGTGTGTTTATGTGTGTTGTTGTGTGTATGTGTGTATATGTGTGCGTAAGTGAGCGAGTGATGTGTTTGAGTATGCATGTCTTACTTGCTGGCCAGGCTGATGCTGAGAGGGTTTGGTGGCGGCACCAGCAGACAGACGGAGGGCACGGTCATGTTCAGCCCTCCTGGTCCAGTCACACACCACTTACTCCGCTGGGAGTTGTCCTTCAGAATGGCCTCGTCGCCCTTACGGATCACCGTCTATATATTCACACACACACACACACACACACACACACACACACACACACACACACACACACACACACACACACACACACACACACACACACACACACACACATTCAAATACACACAGACACATATGAACACACAAACATATGTAGTCATAC
>NC_137921.1:38943153-39000653 GCF_963457725.1 Sprattus sprattus | reverse complement strand
CCACGAAGGTTAGTGTGAGTTGTATGTATGTGAGTAAAGGGTGAGAAGCGTCTGTGTGCATGTATAGACGTGACGTGAGTCTGCAACTCATCTAAGCAGATGCCTGCAGTTAAAGTGATTTATCTCCAGTAGAGTACTGCGCATACTCCTTTTGCATGAAACCTACAGCTCACTGTTGTTCATGAATGCTAAAAATGTCAATGACAGAAGCGACTTTGAGATAAAGATACACTTCATAACATAAAAAGCCTAGTCTGGTTTCGTACCTGATCTACCTTGATGGTGCGTTTTATTGGAAAAGCATATGACTACCAAAGACGTTTTATTCTCTTATTTTCACACGTGAGCCAAAGGTACAGTTAGCAACAGGTAAGTTAGATGAAGAGATAATTTACAAAGAGGTCTATTATAATGTCATGAAATATTAGACACAGAATATTATTTGCACATTTATTAGCAGTTGCATGACATCGCTCACCTCTGCCCGCCGCTTGCAGAGCCTTTGGAGTAAGTGTGGTAGCCCTCCGTGTACTCGTGAGCATATCCATTACCCCCGGGCCCGACCATTTCGCCTCGGGCGTATGTATATCCGCCGCCCGTGAGGTCGCCCCGGGAGTCTCTCCGATTCAGGGCTCTTTGTGACCCGTACAAGCTCATACTTGAGCACAAATAATACCAACGAACAAGGTCCAGACAAACACAGAATTGGAACAAAAATGCAAACAGCAAGCTATGTCCGCAGAGAACCCATCAAAGACAGCAAAGCGAAAATGAAGCAATGCTCTCGAAATCTACGCACGAGAGTCCCGTCCTCCTCTCCAGATGAGGTTTGAGGGCAGAGATAAAAACGCGGAAGGATTCCAGTTTTGTCGAAGTCAAAGGCCACACCCGTTCTCCACTTCAATCCGTCAAACATTTAATAGTTTTTCTCCCACCCACGCCAAATCTCCTGGAGGTTACCCTGGTGAGAGTTAGGGATTAAGAAGTATTGAGAGACGAGATCTGTGTTTGTACAAGTCCGGTGGCAGAGAGGGGAGTTGGGTGTGTTAGAGCAGAGACATTTTATTCACTCTGTGAGAACTGCTCATCTGTTCACAAATAACTTTGTAATCATTCTTATCTTGCTGAGGCCAGACTGTGATATGTAGAACACACACAAACCCACACACACACACACACACACACACACACACACAAATATACATGCATGCACATAACACACCAAAATAACAAGAATACTGCAGGATCAGGGCACACACAGAAACAGCCCACAAGAGCTCAGCAAAGTTCCAGAAGACCACAGTCACGCAGCCATTCAGACTCGTCTACTGCCTCCACACGCACACATCAGTAAATCAAGACCCACAAACCAGCGTCCACAGTCTCATCTCCTACAACCCACAACCCGTCCAGAGCAGTCCTACTCCCTCAGCTCTGAACACATGAGGCTCTTTTTCATTGCAGTAACCTACTCTGGGATAGGTACTTTTGTGTGGCCCTGAAACTGCGCTGGGTGGCGCTTGCAGTGATGGTTGACACAACATGACAACAACAAGCACCATTTTAAAAAAAAAATCTGAAGACTAGCAGTGAATACAGCAAAATAAATTATATCTTCCACAGTTAGCCTATTGAGGTCACTGATTGAACACAAGCGAAACGTCAGCTGAAATATGGACTTTAAGTAATCATTGTAGTGTATAGTCATTCATCAAGTAATTACTTCTATCATGAAGCCATTTCATTGAGTGTTAACAACTTTACAGCGAAACTAAACTGTCGAGGTAATCCTTATGTTATGTAGAAAATCTCTGGTTTAACATTTAATGTTGGTGCTGCTGCAAGATACATGTGTTTGGAATTGAAGTCGCAATCGAAGAGCGAATAAGTCTGTAGTTCCTGAACAACAATGGAAACAGAAAGGCTGAAAAGGCTGATAAGGGAGTTCCTGTAAACGTCCTGGGATGTGCCCCAAGTTCCTTCAGTAGAAAAGTGGCAATAACAAACTCTTGCGCAGAAGCACTTATATGATCTGTGCTCTCGTCGCAATTTTTCTTTGGATAATATTCGCTAATTAAACACACACACACACACACTCACACACACACACACACACACACACACACACACACACACACACACACACACACACACACACACACACACACACACACACTCACACACACACACACACAAACACACACACACACACACGCATATACCTTTAGGCCGCAAGGTGAAGCACGAAAAGTGCTTTAGAAAAAGAATCCCGTTCCACTCACTGGCATCTACACAATCTTTAGCTTATAAAAAAGAACGAGTCGTGGTTAGTTACCAAAAAAAAGTTCGTCGCTGATTTTCCAGTCGATTGTCTATATGGCTTTGTTTTATGCAGAACTAGAGACTTCAGAGCGTAATAAGATTTTTGTCGGGAGCCGTGCCACGGTTCGACACGTGATCATGCTACACCAATGAGAAGGCTGCTTTTTGACAACAGAATGGAAAAATGGCGGCTCCCGTGCGGTTAGAAACATCGTTAAAGATAGAGGAAAACACTTGAACATCCTCAAAATTGGGCTAAATTAATTCTAATTAGTGCTGTATACATAGCCGCGTCCAAGAAGAACAATGAGGCAAATATACGATAATGTTATTTTTATGTTAAGTCATTTAGATCAAGTTTGACATACATGGGCATACACATTACTGACGATCTTACATGGACTGTGAACACCCAGCACACCGAAGAAATCAAGGCAAAGACTGTACTTCCTACGTCAGCTAAGGTGATCTTAACTATGAGAAATCATAGGCTTAGATGATACACAAACAATTCCATGCAACATTGTAAGAAGTCATTACAGAAATACAATAATCATCCCAACTTTAGAAATCCAGCGAGGGGGTTGACTTTTCCTCATTGATCTGGAGCACTCACACCTAAATGTAAGCCCTGTCAGACCCTCGTTTGTAATTGTGATTAACATTAAATAAGGGTTAAATACATTATATCAGTAAGACACAGCACAAAATACAGTAGTAATAAGGATAAGTGCAACGGCCCAGTGGTTGAGAAACACTACACTAGGACATCAAGTCTGAAATGCCATCAGCGGTTGCACAGTGAAGAAAAGCCATGTAAATGCTTGAATTCTGAAGTGTGAAGTTTGCCCTTCTCAAATGCATATATGTTGATACTCATGCCAATGTGGAAAAACTTCTAAACAAGCTGGGTCTTTAAAACGTCACCTGATAGTACATGGCAGGGAAGGTCCACATAAATGTGCCTGACCTTTTATATGTTTACAATATGTAAAGGCATTTTCACTGGCATTTTCATATGCAAAAACATACTATGTGGGAAAACATTTACAAGGTCTTCAACTCTGTTTGTGTGTGTGTGTGTGTGTGTGTGGAAGAGAAGACTGGAGAGAAGCCTCGTGAAGGTGCCCAGTGTGTGCACACTCACACTCACACACATGCACATCCTCATATAGGCTGTAAGGTGAACCCTGTTTCCGTTTCAACCCGCTACACTGTCTGGCATCTACAGATGTGGCAGTCATTGCTGTAAGTGTGCAGACAGATTTACCATGCACTTTATATGTTTTCACAGGGACTGGCAACAGGACATGTATCATTGACATTACCAAGGTGTCATCAGCTCTTGGAACCAGTGTGTTTTCAGCCTTGATCGGAATTCAAACATTTTCTGGGTGTGACTCCACAAGTGCCTTTAATGGCAAAGGAGAAAAAAAAGACATTTTCTGTTGCATGTGAGAAAGATGAGTACCTAAAGGCTTTTAAAAGTTTAGGTACTAACTTAAACTTGGAGCAGTCAACATTTGCATTTCTTTGCCAGTATGTATGCCATATGATCAGTCGGCTGCTGATAATGTAAATAAAGCTAGGTTCAAGGCTTTCTGTATGACATCATCAGCCTTGCCAGAATTATCCATTCCCCCTACCACTGATGCCCTCCATCAGCACTGCAAAAGGGCAAACTACCAGGCTGCAATAATGAGGTCCTGTCTCAAACAGTGTTTTGCATGTGATACACTGTGGCTGCAAAGGTGCCTGTGAGACAGACAGATGTTTTTCTGCAGGATTGTGTTGCATAGTTGACCTATGTCGTTGCTGTAGGAACTGGAAGATAACTGTCCTTACACTGACACTAACAGTGAGGACTGAGTGTCCCTAATCTGTTATTTCTTATTCAGTTTTGTACAGTTTTATATATCATATTTCATGTTTCATAAAGAGTGTTTTTATGGTTAATTAGTGTTGTTTTCATTTGTGGAAGAATGAATGAATGAATGAACAAACAGATGGTCATTGGTATTTACAATTACTGCCTTTTATTGATACATGGAGGTTTATTTGTCACATACATAAAAATACTACTGTTTTTTCTGTGCGAGTGTGAAGAAAGAAAGATCAATAAATATTTTTCATAAATAGCAAGAGGGAGTTTAAAGAGCAGTGTGTGAAAAAAGGTGTAATTGATCTTTTATAGTCATTGTGTGTGTTCAGGATAAGGAATGCTTGAGGAAAGAAGCTCCTCCTCAGTCTCTCTGTTCTGGTCTTGTAGCAGCAGAGACGTTTGCCTGACCTCAGTGTTTTGAAAAGTCCATGGTCAGGATGTTAGGAATCCTTTACAATACCTTGGGCGCTGGTAGGTAGGTCTTTTCTTGTAGGTCTCCTGCAGAATATGGAGAGATGCTCTGATGATTCGGTGCTGCAGTCACAGGCTGTACAGTTCCCATACCAAGTGATGCTGTCAGGACACACAGCTGATGGTGCTGAACTTCCTCAGCTGATGTAGGAAGTACAGTCTTTGCCTTGATTTCTTCGGTGGGTGTTCACAGTCCATGTAAGATCCACAGTAATGGGTAGGCCTATTCCCATGTATGTTAAACTTGATGTAAATGACTTAACATAAAAATAACATTATCGTATATTTGCCTCATTGTTATTCTTGGACGCGGCTATCTATACAGCACTAATTAGAATTAATTTAGCCCACTTTTGAGGATGTTCGGATGTTTTCCTCTATCTTTAACGATGTTTCTAACCACACGGGAGCCGCCATTTTTCCATTCTGTTGACAAATGCAGCCTTCTCATTGGTGTAGCATGATCACGTGTCGAACCGTGGCACGGCTCCCGACAAAAATCTTATTACGCTCTGAAGTCTCTAGTTCTGCATAAAACAAAGCCATACAGACAATCGACTGGAAAATCAGCGACGAACTTTTTTTTGGTAACTAACCACGACTCGTTCTTTTTTATAAGCTAAAGATTGTGTAGATGCCAGTGAGTGGAACGGGCTGAAACGAAAACCGTGTTCACCTTACGGCCTACTTGGTGCTTTATTATTATAGAGCTTACATGGTTTCTCAACATGAAGAATACATACATAAATATATATCTCTTAGTGTGTCTGTGTGCATTCACTGTTAGTAAAACCCTTACTCATGAATTCTTCAATCACTGAAGCCATAAGGTGTGGCGGTTCTGACATTTCATGTCTTGGCTCTGAGTTACCTCTACAAGAACCACCTTCTCAATCTTATTTTCCCATGCCAACTCCCTTGAATTCACCTTTGTTAAAGTCAAATTCGAACACACATACACAAACACACACCCACATGCGTGCACAGACACACACTTAACACCGACAAATGCAGCAACTTAATAATAAACATTACGACGTAATAAACCACAAACCTTGGCAAATCTGTACTTTTTAAATTTTAATAATCATTAAATCATAATTTGTGGGTGTAAAACACACACACACACTCTCTTTCTCTTGCTCTTCCTCACACACAGACACAGGGACCGGGACAGGGTTTTCAGGATAGACGAGTCTGTGGCTGTTGTGTATTGGAACCATTCCATGATCTGCCAAAACAAGACTGTGAGGGTTTGAGCAGGGGTGATTCTAGCTATTGAATGGATCAGGGGCTAGGCCAAGTTTTCCAGGGGCTTGTCTTTTTATTTATTTTTTGGAATGGAGATCGTCATTGGTAGGTTTGGGTTGGTAAATCTACCTAGATATTAAGATTATATGTATGGCAAAAGAGAAAACTATTTGGTTGAGGTTTGATCCTATATATTTATGTGTTTTGTTCCCCAAGTGTGCTTTTGGAATACGGTTTCTTATGGTCATGTCAATCAAGCAAGTCTATTTAAACTCATTGAACTGATAGGGAGTGAGAAACTTGACAGACTTGCCAAACCATAATCACATGCAGTGTTTGTTTACCATTTTCACACCACTTTCCGCTCACTACAGTCGTGTCTGATTTGTAGGTTTGGGATAGAGAAACACTCATCTTTTCTGATCTAAATAAACCAGTTCATTCTTAGTACCTTGGGTCTTAAAACACTTCAGGAGTCAGGCAGAGTGTGGAGCATAACAGGTTTATTTTGCCAGTGCAATACCCACATATTGCAAGACTATACTGGTGTTACAGAATCTTGCATTCTCTTTTATACATCTGAAGAGACCCTCTTGTCACTATTCATCACGTATTGCCCTCCCCATGGGATATATGTGGCTTTCTAATTTGAGTATTGAGGGCCAAGAAATGCTTGGTGTGCTATCTGGGAGCACTTTATAATCAACCCACCTGATACCACTTACATCATCTACATCAGATACAGATAACAGATACAGATAATGATGTAGAACTCTACGCTCTCCTTTTTTGGGGAGCAAAGGTACACTACAAAACGTTTTTTATCGAGGAGAGGAATGAAATGTGTGCACGTTACTGGGCGGAAGCTAAAGGTAGGCCTGTTTTTTTGTATAATGAATATATACTGTATATATATATATGTGGGTGTAACATTGGTCTCATACAGGGTGTGTGTTTTGTGTGCGTACAGGGTTTTGAACATGCACTTTAATCCCTTTTCAGTTACCTTTCTTTTCATTGACTCATCAAATGACAAGTATTATTAACACACACAGACACACACACACACACACACAGAGAAAGAGTGAGACAGAGAGAAAGAGAGAGAAATGTTTGTAATTAATTAGGGTATTCTCAGTAAACGTCGAAACCTGGCACATTCCTTACACATGATATACCTTACTCACCTGCCCATCCCATCTTGTTTGTGTTTAAATGTCAGTTACAAGCCGCATCTTTCAAAAAGGGCATCTGACTGTGTACAAAGGCGGGCAAATTTCAATGTGCTTTTTAGAAACTAAACCATCCCTGCTGAATTTTAATAACTTTTCAGGCATGCTAGTACAACGTTCCCTATTTCTGTCTGCCCCTCCCTGATACCTCAAACATCGCTTGAAGCAGGGGTGGAGACACACTGTGACAGGTCTCTTTTCTCTCTCTCTCTCTCTCTCTCTCTCTCTCTCTCTCTCTCTCTCTCTCTCTCTCTCTCTCTCTCTCTCACACACGCTCTCTCTCACTTTCTCTGTTTTCTCTCTTTCTTGCTAAACAAAAACACATGCACACACACACACACACACACACACACACACACACACACACACACACACTCACACATACACACACAAACCACCTAGGCAAGGTTTTACTCTAAGATTTTATCACACACACACCTGGTATGTATGTGAGGAAGCGTTTGCTTATTTGCATTGTTGCTTATTTGCATGCATGACAAGCTTACAAACTCTCCAAAGCATATAGCCCCAGAACACATTACTTTTTGCTCAACGCTTGCAGACGGACCACCAATACCACTGAGTAAAACAACGAAACTTTTTCATCTCTACAATCACCTAGAAATGTTTTACACTCCTCTGGATTTATTCATTTGCTTTTATTTATGTAAAGCACATTGAGTTGTGTGCATCTGTGGATGAAACGTACTATATACGTAAATCAACTTGCCTTACCTTTTAGTACAGGTCCTGGGGAAGATTTGTATGCGCTTCATTTAGCGGAGAATATTTCAACTGTTATATACTAATATTACCCCACTGAACAACTTGTGATGTGTGCCAAAATCTTTATCCGGGACGAAAGTCCTTCAAAAATGACCACTATAGTTGACACTATTATCACACCACAGGTGAATGGGACTTTTTTTCCCTTTATAGATATCTTCATACATTTCTACCAAATTAATCTTTAACTTAATAGAAATACTTTTTGTATTACACTTAGTCTAAAAAATAATATTAAAATATGCAAATGAGGCGATATCTCATTATATATGCGTACATACAGTATAAACCCTTGAAGCTACATATTTTCTTAGGTGATCACAATGTTCACAATGGTCAAAGAACAGAGTAAGCATTTTGATTTGATATAAATACAATGGCAAAAAAAAAGTTACAACTATTACCTATTACAACTAGCAACATGCAGGATACCGCAAGACCTCCAACTGTCCAATGACATCTTCATTAAGAACCGACCACAAAGATGGCAGGAGTTTTTCTCCTATATGTTTAAGGGGAAAACAACCTATCACCTGAAGACTGATGTAGTCTTTCAAATTCTGCATAACATCCTTACCTAGGGCAAGGAACCAACACCTTTTCATGTTAATGTGGCTCAAGAAGTGCACAGTCTGTTGACCTCGCTGAACGTATCATCACTATAGCAGGTAACAACAGAATACCTCTCCCTGCTGTTCCAGAAGCAACAAGTCCATTAAATGGGGCATTGAATAACTTTGACCACAATGAAAGCAACCTGGCAGGAACAGGCTCCACACATGATACCATCCTTGTACTCTTCCAAAATGTTCCAATCAGTGTAGAGAAACCATCAGCGGAAAGTGAAATCTCTGCAAGGTCCGTTGACACTCAGAGCTGACCACAATAAAGCTTCTTTATTGCCAAAAGATTATCAAGATGGGGCCAGTAAAAGAGCGCGGGGAGATACACACTGACTATAAGGTATCAGAGCCTACTCCAAACACAAAGAGCTCCACTATTGAAGCTTCAGAAGTCTTAGATATGTCGAGGGACCCCTCTTCCACAACAACTGATGGCTATGCCAAAGCAACCGAGTCCATCGAGTTAATAAATTCCGAATATTTTTTGTGGATTGTCAATCGCTTCTCCAAAAAAGTTACACATGAGAGTGACAGTGTCCCAGAATTAACAGCTGTGAGAAGTGCAACTATGAATGCCAACTTCCATCCTACCACCAAAATTCTTACCCCCATTCTTCCTTATCCAGCAACAACATTTGATGCAATCTTCACCACAATGATTCATTTTCTGGATGTGCTAAAACAGAAGGGAGATGCCTATGGTGGTTTGTGGGCCGACGAAGGTGTGAACTGTATTGCCAAGGAAATCCAACTTATGAAACCAGACCAGTTTAATAATATATTCCTGGGTCTAGGTGGGTTTCATATGGAGAACATTGTATTGGCCTGTCTTGGTACATACCTGGAACCCTCTGGAATTTGGGTTGTTCTAGTTGAAACAGAGTGCTATAGTACTGATGTCATTAAGACCGTGATCTCCGGTTCTCACTATGCTAGGGCCTGCCCTGCACACTTATTGATACACGAGGTCCCCACATCCATGATCTTGGAAGCATTCCTCTCCAAATACCCTGACAGAAAAACAGAGATATATACAAATGAAGAATTGAACACCAAAAAGGTGCTTTCTGACACCATCAATGCAGCCTTTCAAGTCTACCTTAAGGAACAGGCATTGTAGTCCCAGTCCTTTAATTACTGGAGCACATGTTTATGACCTGTTCCCAATTTTGAGGGATCTGACCAATTCTCTGCACTCTGGAGACTGGATTCTCTACCTCAGAGTGCAACGGAGAGGGCAACTTCACGGTTCTTCTTTTTTTGGGAGAACAAACTACTGTCGATGGACACCATTATTCCTGCAGGACTGCTATCAACTGAAGGAGCAGTTCCCACACCTCTACGACTCAACCATAAATGGTGGATTTGTTGTGACCAGGCACTAGAGCAGTGTTACAACCGGCCTGCCAAAGTGAGGGGAGGGATAATTGGGGTCACCAGTAAGAAGGGAATCATCAAGCATAAAAAAGACCAGTATGTTGATCTCCTTGAGATGAGGGATCATGTTGGAGGAGAACTCTCGCTTCATCATGTCTTCAACCCGAGCACTACAACTAAAATCGTAAACATGGTGCAACACATCGAGGAATATCTCCTCAAGGTATGCAGTCCTTTAGGAGACCAGGGTACCTTTAAGAATGTTCTCACTGGAGAAATTGCTCTCATCATCATCCCCATACCTGGATTCCACCAGTACCTGTACCTGAAGTGTTACCTTGCAACACAGAAACCTGCTGTTTTGTATTTTTCACTTTAAGTTAACGTTCCAATGATAATAGCAAGGTTGGATATAAAATGTCTGTATATCAATTACAGACATCCCCTCCCAATACACACCAATACACACACACACACACACACACACACACACACACACACACACAGCATCCACCTTGGACATCTACAGAGACACAATTAGAACTATCAAACCAGAATTCTTACACTGTAAGCATTGTGATCGCCTAAGAAAATCTGTGGTTTCAAGAGTTTATGTACGCATATTTAATGAGATATTGCCGAATTTGCATATTTATTTTATTTTTGAGACAAAGTGTAATACAAAATGTATTTCTATTAAGTTGAAGATTAATCTGGTAGAAATTGACGAGGATATCTATACAGGAAAAAAAAGTCCCATTCACCTGTAGTGTGATAAAAGTGTCACCTATAGTGGTCATTTTCAGGACTTTCGTCCCGGATAGAGATTTTGGCACACATCACACTTTGTTCGGTGGGGTAATATTAGTCTATAACAGTTGAGATATTCTCCGCTAAATGAAGCACATACAAATCTTCCCCAGGACCTAGACTATTTGTAGGTTGGCCATTACAGAAGTAGGTATATCAAATCCCTGTGATTTGTAACCGACAGTGATAGTGACGTTGATATCCTTCTTTTCTCCCTCCCTCTTTCTCATACTCATTTCTTCTAATTTCTGCTTTTCTTTATGTCAGCAGGGGAAGTGATGCTTATAGATATACTCATACATTAAGGAGTTGACAAAGGACATAATATGTGTGTATTATTACAGGACAGAGCATTATGTCCAATTTTGGCACTCCATTATTACCTTATTTTAATAAAAGAAATATGTCAAATTGTGTGTACAGAAGAGGAGGGCATGTTAAGCATCATTGTCGACTGTTCCTTTGCAGGCGTCACAACCTCAGACTGACTAAACTATCCAGAATATCACTGCCACTGGATCCAAAGATGGATGGAGAGAGCAAGAGGTTGCACATACTTGTAAGATGAGGGAACTCTGACTGCATACTCACAGTGTACTGTGAAATACGAAATCAGTCATACTTTCACTTATCATTCACAACATCATTCCTTTCCCACTGTTTCTCTCTCTCTCTCTCTCTCTCTCTCTCTCTCTCTCTCTCTCTCTTTCCTATTTCTCTTAAACTGTAAACATACATTCATAGGTGTAAGTGAGGTTGTGGGGGTCATCCTACCTACTCCAGAATGTCCAGAAAGGGGTGTGCTTTGTTGACGGGGAGCCCTTGGTAAAAACAACAACAAAAAACACTAAGGGAAGATCTCTACAATCTTTGTGAGGTCTACCCCAGTAAGATAGCTTTATCTCTGTATATATCTGGATTCGTGTGATGCAGCAATAATTTAGGTTAGAAAAGTATTGAATAAAGAAATAATAAAGTGCATTAAACAAATTAAAATATTATATAATTCAATTATCTTTATACAAAGATAACACAAATCTAAAACTTTTGAGTTTTAAATTAATGTCAGAGGATTTGTAATCATGTGCTTGATTGTGTAATCTGAAAACGACTAACAACAGCCACTGATTCAACAGTGGAAGTCTCTCTAGTGTTACATTTTATGTTAAATTATCCCCTTGCCCAAAAATGATTTCCGTATTCACATTGCACCATCTGGTGGAGACAGTGAGCACTGTTCATCAGGGGTAGACAGGTCTACTATGCCCTTTTCGGCAGACCAAGACCTGGTCCTGGTTGGTTATGTTGCGGTACCTATCTCTGGTGTTAAATATATATTTAAATATATATTTCCTAACTCTATCAATATCAGCACACATCACCAGCATCTAGCTGCATCACCCCGCACAAAAATATACGATGTTCAGTAAATTCTATTACATTTGTATCCGAGCACCTAAAATCGATTGCATGCCTGTGTTGATCATTGAAAGCACCGAGGTCATGTCCTTGGTATTTTTTCTGCGGGTTTTGGATATTTTGTGAATTGTGCGTAGAGCTGACGACGACGATTCGTGCGTTCTTGCAACGTTACGTAAGGTATATTTTAAACATGTATTTTTACGCACGCTCCAGCAATGTGCAATGCAGATATAATCTGACGCTCTGACTCTAAACGAGAGCATTGTAGGTTAGTTCGAATTCACAGAGAGTTGTATCAACGAATAATCGAACAGCTAAATTCGTTTACGAATGCAACCCCGAGTTCTAACAGCTCTCAAAAACTCCAATACCCACAACCTATTGTTCCAAAAGAAACAAGCCATCTGACGCCATGTTTCTGCCTGATGTATTTGTATCTTTATTCACATATACAAAAATGGGTGACAGACTGAAACAAACTAAACTACCTTTTGGAAAGGTAACAGGAGTGTACCCACAGGCAAAAGAAAGGAAGAGGGTAAAAAAGGGGTTAGGCACAGGTAGGTCTGCTAGTAGAAGCTATCCTAAATTTTAGAAAATTAACGGGGTGCTAGATTGTATATCACTATGCTTAAATGCAATGATGGATGGATTTAATGTTTCTTAAACATGACCCAACATAGCCTATAATCAAATAATACAAAGTTATGGATTCGTTATTTAGACTTTTATTATGTTGTTATTTATTATGTTATATATATATTTTGTATTAAAAAGGGAGGCAGGAGAGCTAAAAAAAAACAGGCAGTCTATTCAGGAGGAGAGTGAGAGACCAGGGGAAGAGCCGAGCCTTCCGAAGCAGGTCCTGATAAATGTGCTGCCAACCCCGCGCATGTATAATTTATCCCTATTTTTATTTTTATGTTATACTTCCTTGAAGTCTTACCTCTTAAATTCTTTCTCGCTCTGTCTCTCTGTCACATAGACATACTTGTTTGCTCAGTTAATTATGTCAATAAATTAATTGTTTACCAAACTTACTTGTCAAATGTCTGTTGTTATAATGCCGATCTCAAATTGTCCCATAAGGTGCTCCAATATGTACATAATCAAAACATTGAACAAATTGCAGTCGTATTTCAATACAGACGTGACATGTATTTGACTCATTTTGCCCATTCATTCTGAAAGTATAATTTGATGCCCCCTCAAATGTGTGAAACGTTGAAATGCATTTTAGTATTCGTCTTCTAAATTTGTGTCCGGGTGGGGGCGAGGGGGCGCATTCAGACACCCTTGACCTGGGTATTTTAGCCTCGCTCGCTTGAACACTTTCCTGGATCTTCTTGAATCAGCACTACCTCAAGGCTCCTCCTTGGATACTGCGGAAGTCTTGTCCACTAGCAGATTTATTTCTGGACTCGTTATCCAGTTTGCTTCAAATAATCCTGTCGCAAAGTCACCTGCTACGTCATTGGCGTGTCCCTAAAACACAGCGAAGGTATCATCACGGCCACTAAATGGCGCTTATTGTGGCATGTAAACGCTGGTGTGAGGGGAAAGGAAGGAGAGCAGTTAATGCATGAAGGGTTTTGAAAGTGAGAATAGAGAGGATAAATGCGTGATGAGACTGATGAAAAGGCTCATAACAGAGTGAATGAGCGAGAGGTTTGTCACAGTGAGAAATATGTCATGACAAGACATGATGTGACATGGAAAGCATAAGGAGGTCTGAGGGAAAACAATATTAGGACATTTCTTTACAAAGTTGCAGTGCTTACTCCATCGCTGGATACTGGATATGCTGCATTCTGATGGAAACAAATATGATGTACACACACACACACACACACGGACCAGGGATTTAAAAAAGACATTTGCATCATCTGAGTGGGTCACCTTGTCTCTGTATGTGCGTATGTGAAATGGAACAGTGGGTCCAGTGAGGGATGTGTTCAGACTGCATGCTGTCTAGTGATGCAGTCGATGTGCATGGTTATGACACTCAGGTTTCAGGTCGTGTGAGGTGATTGGGGGAGGGGGGCCACTGGGTGCATGCTTGAGGAGAGGGTAGTGTGGTGGAGACTGTCAGTCTGGTTGACTATGTGCTCTGACAGCAATACAAAAGTGGCAGGCTCTGTGGTGTTGTTTGTTCTTATAGGTTCAACTGTAGAAGTATTTCTTATGGGTTTAAATATTTGAAATCTTCACATTTTTCACGTTCATTGTGTACATTTTATGAAAACTTAAGTTCGTTATCAGCTACAATAAAGTATAGAAGCTGGTGCGACAGCGTATGCCATAATTTTGAAATACGCAATCCTCTGTGTGTCCTATTTCTAGACCACCCGGAACATCTTTAGGGGATTAAAACGAATAATAAAACGGACAAGCAAACATCGGTAAGTGGTAAATCAGATATTTTTCAGTTGAGACCACAAGATGGCGTTCAGGATAAGGGCTGAATGGGAAAAGTACAAATGGGTTGGCCTTGTGGAAGTCCAGATGATGTTCTTCAGTGTATGATGTTAAAAACAATGTGACAATCAAACTAAATTGACTTTATTTTAATATAAGAACAAGGTGTTGATAAGAATCTTAACGATGATTATTTTTATGAGTTCAGACACTGCTTGGTGGCAAAGACTGATGGCATAAACAAAGTCTGTCTGGAGGAAAAAGACAGGAAACAGGTGCGGCTTTGCCTGACCTGTATAATCAAAGGTGATGGCCTGCTCAGTCCTTGGGGATGAGCCTTATAAAGACACACAAAGACACACACACACACACACAGTCTTTGTTATCCCTATCAGCCCAGGGATGCCCTCGCCCAGTGCGCTTCCACCAATCCACAGGCGGAGTGGGAGGGGCTTGATTCTCTGTGAATCCTCACACGCGCACTGTAGGGCTACCGGCGAAAACAAAGCTCAGAGTAACGAAGACGGTGGGAGATTTGTGCCATCGCTAAGGGCTGCGCCGCTGCAGTGGAAAATGATGCGGATTAGTACACCAAATAGATCATAACGGTCGACCATCAGATGAGACATCAGGGATGACCGGCACACCGGTGCAAGGAGGGTTCTTGTTTAGGTGTAAGGTTGCTGGGCTCGTTTCGCTGAGCTCTCTGAGCAGCCGGCGCAGCTTCTGCTCTCCTGCCATGGCGTTTTAACCAGATGGAACACAAAGACAGTATACCCGCCGCTCAACGCGCACAGCACCGGGGACGACGGTGCGCGCACAAAAACGACTCCTTGGATACCAAGCGTGAGCCATATCTCGGATCCTCACCCCACTGAATGGTCTTTTGGACGGTGTTATCTCGGCGTTCTCGGTGTGTATGCGCGTTTGCGTCCCCGTATCTCACTCTAAACAAAGACCATTGCGCAGACTGGATGTAGCGGTAGATCGAGGCTCCTTTAGGACAGCGCGCGATGGCCGTGGTTCGGATGGACCACCCGCCCGGGAACGGCCTGATCGGGCCGAGCCCGGAGGCGACGCCCTCGAGGCCGCCACCGCTCGCTCAGGTGGATGGTGTGGTGTTTCCATTCCTCGGGGGTTTCGGGAGATACCAAAAGCGGCTCGTGCTGTTGTCATGGATCCCAGCGCTTCTTGTCTCATGCAACCAGTTCTCGGATTATATGCATCTCGCTCAACCCAACATAACATGCGCTGGGAATGCGACCGCTGCTGCGGATACCGTTGCAGTCCCGCCGTTGAACGACAGCACGCACACACCGTTCATGGCCGACAATTACGAAGAAAACGGAATGCAGTGCTCATGTTCTGAGCCGCATATACAACTTGAGTCTGGCCTGAAGGAGAATGTAATTACTCAGGTGAGGATTCGGGACCTCGGGTGCTATCCATGGTCCTCTTGGCCCCGTCATATGAGAATTGCACTGAATCCAGACCAGTCGGCTTTGCTGCAGGATTACCTCAGAGTGGTGGATTTAGCCAGACTAAATCAGAGCCTAGTCTCGTACATGTGCAAACAGGAGCAAGATCTGGGGGATGGATAGCAGCTTGACAGCTAAAGAACTTTTAGCAGGCTTCTGATCAGCTCATTGCCTGTGTTGAATTGCTGAGCTGTGTTTATTAAAGTTTCCTGTGGGAATACATGTGTGTGTGTGTGTGTGTGTGTGTGTGTGTGTGTGTGAGAGTGAGAGAGAGAGAGAGTGTGTGTTTGTGTGTGCATGCTTATGACCCTTTCCTCTCCCCTCTGTTAAAGTCAATGTGCCTTGCCTACTGAGCCTGCTTGGGACAGTCTGTCCCTCTTCATAATGGCAGCTGACCTGTATATGTGTTAATCCAATCTCTGCACTGCTATCACTCTTTCCTTCTGTGTGTGTGTGTGTGGGGGGGGGGGTCTGTCTGTCTGTCTGTGTGTTTAACCTCCTCTTCTTCTTCTCCACTGTGAAGTTGGTCTGTCTGTGTGTGTGTTTATTAACCTTGTATTGTTCTGCAGTGGTAGTGGTGTGTAGGCGTGTGTTCATCTACCCTTGTCTCTCTGCAGTGGTGGTTGGTCTGTGATGAGGAGTGGAAAGCACACATAGCACATCTCTCCTTTCTTTTGGGAACTGCGGTTGGTGCTCTGCTGGCTGGAGCCATTGCTGACTGGTAGGCTGTGTGTGTGTGTGTGTGTGTGTGTCTGCGTGTGCGTGTGTATGTGCGCGCGCCCGTGTGTGTGGAAATGAGAAAGAGAGGTTCTACTGTACTGAGAGATGCTATGTACCGTGTTTGTGTGCCTGTGTGTGTGTGTGTGTGTGTGTGTGTGTGTGTGTGTTTGTAATTTATATTTATCAATGACTGAAAAAGGCTCTGTGTCTCTCATTCTCAGGTGGGGTCGGCTGCCGGTGCTGTGTGTGAGTGTGTGTGCGACGTGTGTGTGTGGGATTGCTGTGACGTTCTCCAGCACTGTGCTGGCCTTCTGCATGCTGCGCTTCGTACAGGGATTCGGCCTGGCGGGCATCTCCCTGTCTCTCTACCTCCTGAGTGAGTCTGTTTCACTTTTTTCCTCCAGCCTCTTCCTCTGTCCTCTCTCTGCCCTTTCTCTGTCCTCTCTCCCTCACAATGTAATGTCCTGAGTTTATCTCTCTATCTCTCACTCTACACCCCTCTCTCTCTCCCTTACACACATACACTCTCTCTTTTCCTCTGTTTCTTTCTCCCAATGTCCTGGTAGTGTGTGTGAACTGCTCCTTGATGTCCTAAGTATTTCTCTCTCTCCCTCTCTATCGCTGTCTCTCTCCCTCTATGGCTTTGCTTCCTCCATCTTTGCTGTGACACTATCTCACCCTCTCTGTATCTGTGAAGCTGAGTGGAATTTTCTGAGACACCAGAACAAACAGTTAGAAAGGAACAGAGAGTGAGGGGAGGGATGACAACTTCCTTGCTATCTATCCCTGTCGAGGAATTTTATCAGCAGATCATGATTGCATCTTTTATTTAAACAGGTCAAAAGTTGAAGTCTCTCTATCTCTCTCTTTTTTTCTCTCCCTCCCCTCCTCCTCTCTCTCGCTCTCTCTCTCTATCGTAGGGATAGAGCTGTGTTTACCAGCCTGGCGTTTCTCCATGACGATGGTTGCCAATGTGCTGGCAGTGGGCGGGCAATTATTACTGCCAGCTTTGGCTGTCCTGTGTGTTGATTGGCATGTCCTTCAACTTGTGCTCATCTGCCCATTGGCCCTCATGTTATTCTATGCATGGTAAGCCCCATCCCTGTGGGGAATTAAGAAAGCATCAGTTGCTTCTGGGAAATGTAGTTCACTGTTGAAGTGTATCTGTAAGTGCCTCTCATTTCTCTCTTTGTTTGACCTCGTATTTATCTACCTGTAGGTTTTTTCCTGAGTCATTGCGGTGGCTGTTGGCGACTCAGCGTTACGAGAGGGCAAAAGGTCAAATGTACCAAGTTGCCCAGAGTAACAGCGTTGACACGGAGACGGATGAAAGTGGTATCCTCTCAGGTGAGAGAGGGTTGCTGGTATTTTACTGTCAGGTTTGATTGATCGATTTGAAGGTTATACAGACTAACATTTTACTAAATTGTGTGTGTGTGTGTGTGTGTGTGTCAGCACTGGAGGCAGAGTTGCACCAGACTCCACAGAGCTCCTGCATCCTGCAGATTATCCATACCAGAAACATGTGGAAGAACATCCTGGTGCTGTGTGTCAACTCGTAAGTCCGTATTCTTGGTTATAGCTGGACATCTTGGAGTGAAAAAACTGTTCTGAGTGTGTTTTGCACCAGAGGGTAGTTAAATACAATTTGATCAATGGCTGTTTGTATGTGACTGTAGTGTGTCAGATACAAGAATATACTATGATTTCTCATATCATTTTTAAAACATTAAGAGAGCATAAAAGCATTGCAATGATCGCAGCATCAGTATTTAAGAATGCAAATCATCTGAACTAAATTTGATAATAGCAAGCACTATGAAAATAATTAGAAACCAGTTTGGTTAAAATAGAAATTATTGTCAAGACTGTGAGAAATATAGAGTAGATGCACCAACAGCTCTGTCTGTCTCAGGTGTCCAGGGAGTGTTCTGCCACATTAGGTAAACTAGGTAACCGCTAAGCAGGGGACCCATCTGTTTCTGACCATGGCTGACTGCCCATCTACAATAAGTCAATCAGTGTCCAATTAAAGTACCAGCACACTTGAGTCCTATAGTGTTGACCTACATTGTCACTAGAAAGAGGGACAATGGTGAGAAAGTAACACTGGCCAGCCACTACATTGTATGCGTTTTATGGCAAGACACAAGAAATCAAAGCTTTTTAGCTAACTCAAGCTTTACTGACACTTGTGTTTGTGTGTGTGTGTGTGTGTGTGAGTGTGTCTAGGTCTGTTTGTGTGCTAACTGAAAACTATAATGCTAAGCAAATACTATAACCATAAATTAACCAGCTGTTTATAGGACAAAAACATAATTTGTGAAGCATCCACGCTTATCTTTCCTGTGTTTCCACTTGAAGTTTACTTAATAATCCAGAATAGCCCTGTTCCGCACACATTATTGGGCTAAATGCTAATTTTTTCCCATTGAACAAATCACTGATATTTGTCTAACAACATCTTATCATAGCTTGCATTCTTTGGCAATATTTTAGATGTTTTGACAGAAGATCTGTTTAAAAGACTGTATAACTGTGTAGGAGGCTTTAGTGACTGTACAAAGCTTCTTGTATCCTCTTAGTCCTTTATACGTGGTAGGGGGAGTTGCCCCAATGACCTCCATACGGGCCATGTGCCACATCCTGATATACTGTGAAAATGTTACAGCAAAGAAAGAAAGAAAGAAAGAAACAAACAAACAAACCAGCAATGCAAACACTGGACTATGTCCAGGTCAGCCAAATTTTCATCTCAAGCATTGGACTTTGCTCTGATCAATACCTGCTTTTCCCATAGGAATGTTTGGTATTGGATCAATAATCCAATGAACCAACACAAGATAGCAAAACAATCATTGTGTTTGTCTGGTACAAGTAATTCTAAATTTCCCTGTGTGTTTGTTAACCAAAGTTCCATGTGAGCCTTGAGGCTCCATCAGTTTGTCTGTGACTTCAAAAGCCTCAAAAGCACACATCCTATAAACAGATAGATAAACAGCTCAACTTGTTTAAGACACTCTCCCTGCATAATGTAAGACCACTAAAAGGGATGTGTGTGTATGGATGCAGACGTGTATGTGTGTGAGTGTGTATGTGTCTTTATCCCTTTGAGTGTTTTTGAATGCTCTCGGTTTTAAGTGTGTGTGGAGGGGCAGGGGCTGGACGTGCTTGAGATGTATGTGGCTGTTCATATGGAAATTGCACTGGAGATAAGTGGCAGAGAGAGGTGTGGACTAAACATAGAGCTGGTAGCTCCAGGCTAGGAATTAGGAGTCCTGATTTCAGTGACGTGTGTCATTGCCACTTCAGATAGAGCAGGTGATATGCAGAGTGGATAGTTGAGATGCCACTTCAGAGACAGAACAAGTGACCTGACACAATGTGTCGTGCCTGGCTGTAAACTCATCCCTACCATTTCATCCCTAGTGGCAGCGCTGTGCTAGTTTCTATTGCTATGACTGCCGCTAGTTGCTAGTTTGAATCGATATGAGGAATGCTAGGCTATTAGTGGGCAATGGGAACAATCAAAATGGATTCTGTGTGGTTGTATGGCTTTTTGTGTTTATATTAGAAGCATAATGGCATTTCTACTTGTGTGTATGTCATCCAAACCCCGAAATGATGTGATGTGTGTGTGTGTGTGTGTGTTTGTGTGTGTAACCCTGGTTTTCTGTGCTCCAGGCTGTCCAGCAGTGGTATGGGTCAGTGTTTTGTGCGTGCAGTCAGCGGGGTCTCCTTCTCTCCCAAGCACTATCTGGTGTTGGTGGGCATTGCCATGGGGGGCTGCATAGTGCTGGTCACTGTGGTCCTTGTGATGGGCAGAAGGGGGGCACAGCTGTCCTTCATGATCGTCACAGCCCTGGCCTCCCTACTGCAGCTGGGGCTGCTTAACCGTGAGTACACACACACACATATATATGAGAGACATAAAATATCGCAAGTTTCCTTATTTATGTGACAGAAACAGGCTTCCATAATCTATTATTTTAGTGCTTACAGTTTTTTACAATTGCTAAAACACATTCTTGAAACAGTCACTCATTTTCTCTAAACTCTAAACACAAAACCTCTTCTTCAAGCACTATTTACAAAACCTCTGAATTCTCTTGCAAAATGAAACTTTCGCCTCAAAACAGTTTAACCTGTGCTCAAAATCAAACACTGCTGTCAAATCATAAACAAAGTGTTCAAAATTATATACACTTTCAATCAGTCAGTAAACAATACACCAAAAAATAGAAAACACACTGTTCAAAACATATAGTTCTCAGGGAGAAGTAATTTTTTTTTTTACCTCAAAACAAATTTCATATTTATCTATCATTGACTTGTGATGAATGAAATCATGTTCTCTCTAGTAGCTATACAAATGTATCAGAAATTACTACTTTGCTTTGCTCTAATTTGTGTTGGTTCTTTCTCCTTCTTGTACCCCTATTATTGTACCCTGCATCTCACTACTCACAACTCACTCTTGTTCTTCCTTGATATGAACCTGCAACCAGTCAAAATCTATTGAGCAATCAGTACTGTTTCTGTACCAAATAGAAAGCACAATGTTCAGGGCCATACAACTTGTTTACGTTTTGTCCTTATACAGCCTACAATGCACTGTAGGCCTACAACAAAATACACTACCACAGTAAAAGGGACACAAATCAAAGGAGTCAACGTGGTGTTTACTTGTCCTCCTCCCCTCACATTGTTTCTTCTATTCATTCTCAGACTTTCTCCTTCCCACCTTCAACAACCTGTTTGCTCCCTAAACTGGCTCATATTGGTTGTGACACATCATTTGATACAAGTTAAATCAATTTTGAGTGGTTGTGTTCAATCAATGACATTTGTTCTCTATTTGTATTTGATTGTTGCCACTTGTGTTTACCAGTATGGATGACATGTGAATTAGAGTGCAGAATGTGTTTTAAGACTGATAATGTGTTTAGAGTTTTGCTGAAAACTCTAAGTGAGACCTGCACATTGTGTTTTACCATGAGAAATAGTTTAAGGTATTGACAACAGACTGCCCAATTAGCTTCATGAGTTCAGGCAACTGAGAACTTTGTTCAGCCAGTGGGTTTTAGTGTTTTAGCAATTGTAAAAAACTGTAATCTGTTGGCATGATGGGACTAACCGCAGGCTATTCTCTTTTGCTGTTTTGTAGTGATCGGAAAGTACAGTCTCCGACATGACACAGGTAATGAACACACACACACACACACACACACACACACACACACGTACCTGCATTTGCATGCTATTATTTCTATTACTTTCGTCTTCTTGATCTTCTCTTCTGTGTGTGTGTGTGTGTGCTAGCACTGAGGGACACATTGAATAGGCGTTTGTCTGTGGCACTCTCCGTGATTGGAATGCTCACGTCCCACGCTGTTAGCCACCTCAGCATGTTCATCTGTGCTGAGATCACTCCCACTGTCATCAGGTAAGTACACACACACACACACACACACACACACACACACCATCACCATCTCTCACTACCCTGACACACAGTGCTCTATTCCTCTGTACTGATTATCTCTATGGTAGTCAGTGCTCTATTCCTGTGTCCTTAAAGAGCTTTATGCAACAGTCTGTTGCAGAAGTTTTTCATTATGGTCAGTTAAATGTATGCGATCTGACACATCTGCTTTGCAGATTTTATAGGTCATAGCTGTTGGCACCCTCTCCTCAATGACTTTGATTATCATAATGAATTCATTTCAGCGCATTGGTTTTGTTTCATGTTTAGGTGAAGTTAAATTACATTATAGTGTAAATATAATGTATTTTCTGTAATGCAAATGCTTGCCACTGCTTCTTAGTATAGTTCAGTTTTAGGGTGAGTTCTGTGACCTGTGACTTGTAGGTCCAGCAGGAAGTGCGCCACTAGTCCGTTGAACTCTACAGCAAAGTGCAAGTGTAGGTTGTGTTTCTCTTCTGCCATCACATGCAGTGTAAGAGAGAGACACAACACATACAATGGCGACAGTGACTACACTGGTGATGATTAATCTGACTTGAAGGATTAGCCATGCGAGTGTGCTTGTATCAGCTGAAGGTTGGCTTATCCCCATGTATGTCATGTAGAGGTGAGAATATTTTGAGGCATTTTAAGTTCATGTAAAGGTTAAGATGATTTATGTATTGTATTTCACAGGCAATACAAATAAGACAATGCACATTCTTTGTAAAACAAATTGTCAGGGAAACCCATAGATCAGTAGTGTCTTGGAAATACGGAGGGGCTGAGGGCCATAGACATGTATAGGTAGACACCGCCTCCACTGCTTCTCGGTGAAACGCGTCGCCGCCATTTTGGGAAAGGAGCTCTCTGCCGTCAGAGGTCTATCAGACGTGTCAAACTAGCGCAAGTTGCCAGGAGCTGCGGTTTATCTGGATAGAAATCACGATAACCTTTTACATTTCGCAACCAATTTCATGGAGTATTCAAGGGTTTATGCTCTACGTGAAGTGTGTGAAAAAGATTTGCCTCTACGTTACTTTGAATCTCGCTAGTTTAATCGCCAGTCATACATGTGCATGGGTCTATAATAAACGCTCATGCATTTTGAAAATACTGAGAAGATCTATAAACTATCGAAATAGTGCTTCTTTAGTTACTACGTATTGTCCATCATTAAGAGAAAGAGCATACATCAAATAGTGAGAAACTGGCAGTCAGTGTGTTTTTCATAGTTTAATAGTTCCTTTTCAAGTATGTGCATTAAGAAACCTTGAACAGTGCAATTGGCAATACACAGTTATTTCACAAATCAACATTAGGCTACAAAAAAAATCTATATATTTCTATAGCAGTAAAAATATACACATCTCAATATATACATAGCCTACACATCTCAATAGTTGAACTGTAATATAAATAACATAGCATATATATAATACAATATAATATAATGACTCAGTATAATGTGCAATGGAATAACATATGATATATATGCATTATATATATATATATATATATATATATATATATATATATACAGCCGCGGAAAAAATTAAGAGACCACTTCAAAATTATCAGTTTCTCTGGTTTTACTATTTATTGGTATGTGTTAAAGTAAAATGTACATTTTAGTTTTATTCTATAACCTACTGGCAACATTCCTACCAAATTTCAAATAAAAATATTGTCATTTAGATCATTTATTTGCAGAAAAATGACAATTGGTCAAAATAGCAAAAAAGATGCAGTGTCTTCAGATCTCGAATAATGCAAAGAAAACAAGCTCATATTCATTTTTAAACTACACAATACTAATGCTTACACTTAGGAAGAGTTCAGAAATCAATATTTGGTGGAAAAACCTTGATTTGAAATCACAACTTTCATGTGTCTTGGCATGCTCTCCACCAGTCTTTCACATTGCCGTTGGGTGACTTTATGCTACTCCTGGCGCAAGAATTCAAGCAGCTCGGCTTCTTTTCATGGCTTGTGACCATCCATCTTCCTCTTGATCACATTTCAGAGGTTTTTGATGGGATTCAGGTCTCGAAATTGGGCTGGCCATGACAGGGTCCTGATCTGGTGGTACTCCATCCACACCTTTACTGGCCTGGCTGTGTGGCATGGAGCATTGCCCTGCTGGAAAAAACATTTCTCAGAGTTGGGGAACATTGTCAGAGCTAAAGGAAGCAAGTTTTTCTTCCGGGACAACGTTGTACTTTGCCTGGCTGAGGTTTGTAAAAGACCATAAGGATTGAAAAAAGCGGACTGGAGGGTCTTCTAGTTCGTCTTCTCTGATGAGTCCAATTTTCAGCTTTGCCCAACACATGGTCGTCTGATGGTTAGACGGAGACCTGGAGAGGCCTACAAGCCAGAGAGTCTTGCACCTACTGTGAAATCGGACTCATCAGAGAAGACGAACTTAGAAGAACCTCCAGTCCGCTTTTTCAATCCTTATGGTCTTTTACAAACCTCAGCCAGGCAAAGTACAACGTTGTCCCGGAAGAAAAACTTGCTTCCTTTTGCTCTGACAATGTTCCCCAACTCTGAGAAGTGTTTTTTCCAGCAGGGCAATGCTCCATGCCACACAGCCAGGCCAGTAAAGGTGTGGATGGAGTACCACCAGATCAGGACCCTGTCATGGCCAGCCCAATTTCGAGACCTGAATCCCATAAAAAACCTCTGAAATGTGATCAAGAGGAAGATGGATGGTCACAAGCCATGAAAAGAAGCCGAGCTGCTTGAATTCTTGCGCCAGGAGTAGCATAAAGTCACCCAACGGCAATGTGAAAGACTGGTGGAGAGCATGCCAAGACACATGAAAGTTGTGATTTTAAATCAAGGTTATTCCACCAAATATTGATTTCTGAACTCTTCCTAAGTGTAAGCATTAGTATTGTGTAGTTTAAAAATGAATATGAGCTTGTTTTCTTTGCATTATTCGAGATCTGAAGACACTGCATCAATTTTGCTATTTTGACCAATTGTCATTTTTCTGCAAATAAATTATCTAAATGACAATATTTTTATTTGAAATTTGGTAGGAATGTTGCCAGTAGGTTATAGAATAAAACTAAAATGTACATTTTACTTTAACACATACCAATAAATAGTAAAACCAGAGAAACTGATCATTTTGAAGTGGTCTCTTAATTTTTTCCGCGGCTGTATATATATATATGTACATTTGTACAATTTGACATAATATACAATCATGCTCTTAACATTTTCAGATCTATGCAGTGCAATTGACACAATATATAATTGTGAAATAACTGTGTATTGCCAATTGCACTGTTCAAGGTTTCTTAATGCACATACTTGAAAAGGAATTAAACTATGAAAAACACACTGACTGCCAGTTTCTCACTATTTGATGTATGCTCTTTCTCTTAATGATGGTCAATACTAGTAACTAAAGAAGCACTATTTCGATAGTTTATAGATCTTCTCAGTATTTTCAAAATGCACGAGTTTTGAAAGAAAAGTGAGCGTTTATCATAGACCCATGCACATGTATGACTGGCGATTTGACTAGCGAGATTCAAAGTAACGTAGAGGCAAATCTTTTTCACACACTTCACGTAGAGCATAAACCTTTGAATACTCCATGAAATTGGTTGCGAAATGTAAAAGGTTATCGTGATTTTTATCCAGAAAAACCGCAGCTCCTGGCAACTTGTGCTTGTTTGACACGTCTGACAGACCTCTGACGGCAGAGAGCTCCTTTCCCAAAATGGCGGCGACGCGTTTCGCCGAGGCAACGGGCTGATGCAGTGGAGGCGGTGTCTATCTATACATGTCTATGCTGAGGGCGTTCCAATCCATTCAACTATTGCCTGTGTTTTCTATAACAATGACTCCCATTTGCTTCTGAACAAAGCCTTTGTGCCCTACAGTTGTGCAGAGGACAACCATTTGGCCTGTCTGATAAATAAGGGTCACACTGTTTTTATTAAAGCGTACTACTTGCCTCTACCTGCCTATTTTTTGTTCTCTCTTTAATGATTATCACCCTCCTCCTTTGAACTCATTTAGGTTAAGTTGATACTTATTGATCCATATGCAGTACAGTTGTTTTGCTGTCGGCACCTTGGTGAAACCTTTGGGTGCCAAAGAACATGACGCAGAAACCCATCCTGACTCTCATACTCATCTTCCATACTTATATCTGTATAGGGGTGGCGCTGTGGGGCTGCTCATGGCGAATGCTGCGGTGGGCATGTGCGTGACAGCACTGGTGGATCTGCAGAAGATGCGGGGTTTCTTCCTCCTGAGGATCATCCTCACATGCTCCTGCCTCCTGTCAATCATCTGCATCCCGCTGCTCCCGGAAACCACAGGCCAACCACTGCCCGAGTCTATGGCTGAGGGGGAGGGGCTTCTACGTCGGCCCCTCCCTTCAGGCGAGCAGCATCACCTCCTCACAAGGTCAGAGGTCGCTGAATATTCCCGTGTGGCGGACACACCTATGCATCGCCAGGGAAACGACACAGTCAATGGAATAAGGACAGCATAAGTCCATAACAGATGTAATTGGACTTCTCTAAGCAAACGTTATTGGCTCTAAGAGTGGACTTCTCTATTCAGTCTCATAAAGACACTCAATCATGTGCATACATACACACACACACACACACACAGACATAAACATATATGTGTCTGTCTGTTGGGTGAAGAAAGTGCCACGTAAAAACACAGGTTTTTAGCTCGCATTTCGTATCTACAATTATCACTGCAGTTCATCAGACTGAAGGTCAGTTTGAACATTTGGGCAATACTTCATATTTTATTTGGGATGGAAGGTGAACGTTTACTGCCGTCCTCCACAAGATCAGCAATTCCTTTTAAACACACTTGTCAAAAGTTTGTAACTGATGCAGAATTACTCAGGATGGTACAATGAGCATGGTGTGCGTGTGTGAATGAGCAATAGAACCTTGGTTCAAATCAGAACAGTTCGACAGAACCAGGGCTGTGCTTAATGTGAGTCCTTTACGTGAGACATGATGGAAACATTCCATGTTTTAGTTGGGAAGGGATTCAGTCTCCTCACAATATCTTATGACATTTTGTGAGTGTTTTATAATAACAGTGACTAGGCAGTCACGTGGACACTTCGAGTGATTATGCCGTTGCTGTCTATATGTTTGTAAACTACAGTTTTTGCACTAATTTTCTTAAACACAATCATGTGGTATGGGTGAGAGGAGAGCTAGAGTGTACGTATGTGTGACAGCGGCCATTGACGGTGTGAAATGTAACCTGAGGCCTCAATGCAGTGTACCGACACTGGATCACAACTATCTGTGTGTGTCTGAGAGGTTTGGTTCGTCTGGGAAGGTGGCAATGAAAGACTGGCACACAGCCTGAGGCTACCACGTTGCATTGTTGTGGGAACATGATTTTTAAGAACATTCTTCAGAACCACTTTTCATTAAAGATTTTTTTCTAGATTGTGTGTTGATTTGTCTCTAAAGATTGTGAAAATGTGTGTGTGTGAGTAGTCAGTTGTCATAGTCCCTGAGCTAGGCATTAATACTGTCTAGCCAGAGTAATCTGGGAGATCACCTTAGCCAAAGTGGAATCCCAATGAGATAGGTGCACTTTCACGATCACAAGCACACTCAAACTTTTTGTTTCCACTCATTTATTATGTTGTATCTGTATAAAACACTAGGAGGTGAGAAGGAGAAGCATAGAGAAAAGGAAATATTTAAAACTTTTCAGGGTGAAGTTCAAGCTCTTTTTTGATTCTTTCCTCCACCAGAAGGGACAGTTGGGAATGGCACCCAGGCAGGTTGAAGCTGACGAACACCTGCTTCTTTGTGCGCTTTGCTGCGGAGAGAAATACAAATCATTCAGGAGCCAGTGGAAATCTGTTATGGAATAACAAACATTTCTGACAAGATGAAAGATGCCAAATAAAGCCTGTCACACATACTCAAATCCTTGCACCTCTAAAGCATATTAGCCAAAACAAAACTGATAAATAGGCCCCTGCTGTCTTGTTCACAAAGGCAGACTGGTACACACACTTACTCAGTCTTTGTGCCAGTGTGGTGGGTGAAGGGTCTGAAGGATCGCCGATCACTAGAGTAGACAGTGGCGTGGTGTCCTGTTGACAGACATTATGGCAATACACATGTTAATAGTCTAAAAATGTTATTGGTCAAACTATATTTTAGTTATTACATTCCTCCCTTCAAGCTCCCACATCACTGTCGACGTTACCCTGACTAGAGCTGTAGGATGCTCCAAATTGCTTTACCAATGTAAATTGAGGTTTGATTTAATTGGCTTACTTGACCGACTTCACACCTACGCGAAGTAATTTGGTTATCAGCATCATCGTTGTTAATTTAACCGAGAACACACGAAACAAGCTCAAAAGCAACTATGACAATGCTACTTTCACTTTAGTCTATGGAGTTTAATGGCAATGTCTGGCACTTTAGCATCACCGCGGTTTGGAGGGTTACTTACAAATCTGCTAAACATGGACACTGCGAGGCTGGACATGACAGGAGCAGTGCCAACCCAGAGGAAGAAGCCGCCGTCTAGTTTCATCACATGGAAGTGCACCACCTGCTCCATAAGCTTCTCGCTGAAGTTGTGCACCGAGATGGCGCCTTCAGTCGAGCCTGAGGCACACTCACCGTTTTCGCCGTTACTCATATTAGCATTATGCATAAAACTAACAAAATAGAGGACATCAATTTCAGGATTTGGTGTAGATCTAATGTAATGTAACTAGGCCTACATCACACATTTTGTATCACGGCATCTCAAACAACAGCCGCTTACACTCTTCCTCTGCTCACTTCCTGATTGTCGCCGATATCTACAGGGAGATGGCGCCATCATCTGGCCAGGAGGCCAAAAAAAGGTATTGCCTTATTTGTACATATGGGTTTTATTTTACCATAATACAATACCAAGTCACAAAGCACTTAACAATTGAATATTACATAAATTAAACAATATTTAAATACATGAATTTAGTGTTTGGCACACCACCATAGCTAGACCCCTGTGCGTCAGTACTATAGCTGCTTAGCAGTGACGCAACTGCTTGGCACCACTCCTCAGTGGCTTAAAGCCTTTTGGTGAGGATCAGCTCTGTGACCTGTGTCCTCACTCCAGCAGGAAGTCCTCTACCAGTCTGTTGAACTCAGCAGCAAAGCGCAAGTGCAGGTTGTGCTTCCCTTCTGCCATCACATGCAGTCTATGAGCAAAGGCAACACAAATGGTCAGCAACATCAGACACAACACTGATGATGACAAATCTGACTTGAATGATTTTTCTTCAGAAGTAGCATTATTGTATCATCTGAAGGTGGGCTTATCCCTGTGTATGTCAAATAGAGGTTAAATACATCTTATGACGTTTGAGCATGCTAAAGTTAAGGAGGGTATACTGTAATTCATTGGCTTATTCAAAGCAAAAGCTATGACTCCTGGATCCCTTCTGGGTTTTGGATGGCAGTGTGGCAGAGCCCCCCATAAAATCTGTGCAACTAGGGTGTATTTCAAAAATGCAGAAAGCTTCAACCTTACAATAGGCTTAATATGCACCCAGGCCAGGCTGTAAGATAGGCTGTTATTTGCCATCAGGTTCTGTGGCTCACCGAGCATTGGGAATGTGTTGCAACAGGGCTTGGGGGTGGAAGGAGGGCACCATGGGGTCCTTCTGGCCATGGACCACTAACGTGGGACAACTGATCTGAGGTAACAATTCCAGACAGATACTACCTAGAGAGAGAGAGACAGATAGTTAGAGAGAGAGAGGGATTGACATAACATATGACATAAATGAAAAAAATGTATGTGATCAACATAAATGGAGACAGAGACAGAGAGAGAGACAGTGAGAGACATAGAGAGAGAGGGAGAGAGACTGACATATCCAGGAGGGAGGAAAGGAGAAAGCATATACTTTGGGATTAAACAGAATGGATTCGCACACAAAAGCTACAAGTCTAGCCATTAATCAGCCCTCATTCTACAGCTCTATAACACTCCACAACCCAGAGTGCTGTAAGCTAGCACACTCACCCTGAGGATTGTGGGTAAACTGGCTGATGCCATCCACCCAAGCACTCCAAGTGTTTCTGAAGTATTCTGCTCCATACATCACCTCCATTGGGCTCCGCATACGCTCACTCCAGCGTGATACATCCCGTACCGCTACTCACACAAATGTGTACAAACACACACACACACACACACACACACACATGAAACAAAATAAATGGTGGAATGTAAAGATGTTGCTATTCTCTCCGACATTCTCTCTCACTTCCTCACTACCCCTCACTCCGCCTTCTCTCACAGTTGTAGATGGCAATGTCCTCTTGGGAGACATAGGCATTGGACCCCCAGACCACTAGCTTCCTGATGTTGGCAGGGCTGAGAGCAGATGCAATCAGCCCTGTGATGCCTCCATCACTCCAGCCCAACAGAGAAAAACGACTGAAGCCCAAGACCTAGAAAAGAAAGAGACAAAGGAGAGGTTTAAGGGTAAGAAATGGGTGTGGTTAAGGTTTGAGAGAAAAGAGTAAGACCAAATAAGACCCTGTGATTAGCTAAATCCTAGAGAAACAGGGGATTGGGAGACAGCAAACAGAAAAGAGGAAGCATCAGCTCTTTGTCTAACCTGCATCAGATGGAGGCCATCTTGAGCATCTCTGTGGAAGAAGTCAGACGGAAAGTCTCTGTTTGGGGGTCGTGAACTGCCGTAACCTCTTGGGTCAAAGGCCACCACTGTGAATCGTTTCTTGTCCAAACCCTTCAGCTGTGGCCCAAAATCTGTCTCTCCGCTTCCTGTAAAAATAGGGCATGGTCTCACAACTAACACTCAAGTCACCTTCAACTTCTGCTAGCAATGTTACTACTCATACTTGCAGCTGAACCCAAAGAGCACTGCCACATTATGTCTACTTGTGGACACATTGGTATGAACCTTAGGAGAACTGACCTCAAACCTGGACTCATATGGTTGACAGATAACACTACCTTTCCTATGTAACATCATGTGAAAATGTGTGTGTGAGTTATGTGGGAACAGGGTAAATGGGCGTTGAGGTTGGAACTGGAACTCAAGAGGAAGTTAGAATTGGTTTGTGGACTAATGACACTCACCCAAAGCTCCAGGCATGAGTAACAGGGCATGGTCCCCAGTGCCGGTCTGCTGGTAGCACAGCTCCACTCCATTCACAGACTTCTTACCAGCTTGCACTGCAGTGCTGTGGATGGATGCACAAATACACTGTCTCGATCCTAAGAATTATGACCTGTAGATGCCGCCTTCATTGTATTACAAAAAACAACCGAGATTATACATGTGTGGGCATACACTAATGTTTTAGCTTGACTTTAGGCTTTTTCCAGTTAGCCTACCTAATGCATGGTAATCTTATCGGCTATTATCGCTTGGTGAGAGCGGTGAATTCATTAAATTCATTGACTTCTGCGCCCCTATGCGTTCAACAGCACAACCGCAACTGAATGTTGGCTATAGATAACAGACATTTCTTAAGACGTGTTTTCGATCTGTCTGCACACTGACACATTTAGGACAAGTCACTCGTCATTCTGCAACAACTTAGTCAGAGAATGAGACTGTGTTCTTTGAAATGAAAGCTCTTATTTTTAAGATACCAATGCACAACGACGGTAAGAGAGAGAGACAGAGAAGCAGACAGCGAAGGGGGAGCGACAAACCACTTGCATTAGGAAAGACCCTTTACCAGTAGGACACGCGTTTAGAACTTCTGTGTGCAGCATTTTGAAGCGTGCGCAGTCCCTGTGTCCAGAAAAACACCACCATAACTGTAAACGGAGAATTCGTGAGCTCCTTTTTTAAAAACGTAGATTCAATACTTCCGGATCATAAATAGGTATTTTCACAGAGTTGGCGTGAAAGCCAAATTCCAACAAATGGGATTTCGCCAGTAGCGAAAGTGCGGAAGTTAATTGCGCACTACAAACTACTGGGTTGCCCTGCTGAGGCAACTGAACTGAAGTCAAAGGGGTCTTTCCGAAAAGGACAAAGCTCATTAAAAGTAATGACATTACATAGTTCTAAAACTAACTTTAGAGAAGTACATTTATACTTATTGTATTATGTCCATCGTATTCTGAGTATCTGTTGTGCGGACACACACACACACACACACACACACACACACACACACACACACACACACACACACACACACACACACACATATCCATCTTGAAAAGCATGGGGGGGGGGGGGTAGTTCAGCAAAAAACCAAAGGTAGGGATTTCCCCATCTGTCCCTGTGCTCCAGTCAAATGGGTTGTGCCTGCGGTCACAGAATTGTACACGCAGTGAACCATACACACACAAATTCAAGGCTGACTAGGTGTGAGAATCGGTGACATTGACAGATTGACCAAAACTGGCGTAGGCTATTGGCATGAGATGCATTGAAGTCATTTTTTTTTCATGCTAAGTCATTTTTTTTTTTCATGCTAACGTGAGCTAGGATATAAAAATCGTGACAGTTGGCATTCCTGAGGCTCGTCATGCAGTGCATGAGAGCTTAAATAACTTAAGAGAGTGAGCTAAGAGGGACAGACCCTACAGCAGGGCAGGTCTGTGGGACTCCAGATTGTACCACTAGCCACCCTCACATACCCTACCTCTGAGTGTGTATGTTTGTTAAGTATGTATATGTATTTGTAAATGTGCGTGCGTGTGTCTATATGACTCTTTCTCTTCCCCTTCTCATATGGGATATGGTAAAACGCTGGACTGCACTTAGTTTCAATAACACTCAGTCTCATGCAGCTCAATACACACACTCACAGATTGCTCTTAGCCTTGCCATACACACCTGTGATCCAGCATGTGTGTGTGTGTGAGTGTGTATCTATTCTCTCATTAACTTAGAAATAACTCATCATTTCACCAAGTGGCATTAGTCATGTAAACACATGCACTTGCACACAGTGTGCATAATCTGAGATCGATGCACAGCAGTTCAGTTATCTCTGTAAGAAGTTAAGCGCTGTGCTATCCTTAAAAACTATCTATTTCCTAAGAGTCCTGTATGTATTTTAAATATGTGCTGCATACTTTAAAGAATCCTGTCCTCATTATCACAAATTCATGATGATGAGAATCATGCTTTCTCTTATCACATATCCTTTGTCTAGTTTGCATGTAATGCCTTGTACATTTTCTCGTCATTTTTGTTCATTTCTGTGTGAGCACAGTAATAAATTGTATGCGTAGTCATGTATGTAAAAGTGCATAATAGTATAAATGCTATGCATTCAGCTGTGTAAAAACAAGTGTGTGGGTCTAGGCTTCTGAGTAAAAGTGTATAATGCACGTGGGCATTCGTGCAGGTGGATTGGTATGTCAAGGGAATATGTAGTGCACTGTTCGTGTGTGAGCACACCCATGTGCCTATGCATTTAGTGTGTGTGTTTGTGTGTCTGTGAGTGTGTGTGTGGTGAGGGAGGTATACTTAGGTGGGTTATTTTGTGGGGGCGTCCCAACACTCTGCACAAATGACCCCCATGACCTCCCATGAGACTTTGCATGTGTGTGTGCGCATGTGTGTGTGCGAGTTTTTGTGTGCACAATTGTGTGTGTGTGTCCACGCACGTGTGCACACCCATTTTTGTATCAGGACAGGGGAATTACTGGAAACACAATCATATGAGAATCATTTTCTGTGTGTCTGTGTGAAATGCAAGTGTTTTTGCACTTTCCCACTTTTATGTTTACAGCAGAGATGTAGACTGTTGCTCCCCTTGAAACGTGCAAATATATTATAAAACAATCTTAGTGTGTGTGAAACATTGTAAGCGTGAGTGTGTGTGTGTAGAGTGTGTGTGTAAAGTTTTACACATAAAGCCTGAATAGGTTCTTACGACATGAATCATAAAGATCTACCCTAATCTTTAGCCAATGTAACAATCTCCCTTAAGGTGAACCATAAAAAGGGGCTTGACGGAGCTGACAGACTAAATAGTATTAATGTTGGCATCTGTGTTTAATTTGGTGTCTGATGATTTCACCTCTACTGACCTACCTACAAAGACACACCTGACAGATACAGCTTCTCACATAGACAGATGTGCTCGCAGGCACACAAAACATACTAATACATCACATACACACACACGCACGCACACACACACACACACACACACACACACACACACACACACACACACACACACACACACACACACACACACACACACACACACACACACACAAAAACATACACAGCCCAACCTTGAGCTTCCTTTTGGAGAGAAGATTTGATTAAGGCCTGTTCTGTTTGTGGCCTTGGGGCCGAGAGTTCGGACTCTTTTAGCAACACAGTTCTTCCGGTGCTTCTTTCAGTTAAACAAACCTGCCTGCATCTGCTCAGATGTGTGTGTGTACTACTGTGTGTGTGTGTGCCATGGGTGTGTGTGTGTATGTGTATGGGGTGGTGTTATGCTGTTGTTGGGTAGAAAATCTACCCCCTGTGTCCCATCGCCTTGGCTGGTGGGTTGGATAGGTCAATCGAATCTAATTGGTTGTGGGTTAAGTCTCTTTCTCCCCCTCTACTGCACCCACACATGCTAGAAAACATGCACACAGAAACACACACGCATACCCCAACCCCCCCCTACACACACACACACACACACACACACACACACACACACACACACACACACACACACACACACACACACACACAAACAAACTGTACATGAGTGAAACACACAAGAAACTTGTCAACTAATTTCGTCTCTGAAATATTTGGTTATTGGTTGACATATATTGTCAAAAGCATGTGTGTTTGTGCATGTTTGGGTGTATTTTCATGTGTGTTCGTGTGTGTGTGTGGTTGTGTGTGTGTGTGTGTGTGATCATGTGTGTTTGTGTGTGTGTGTGTGTGTGTGTGTGTGTGTGTGTCTGTCTGTTATTGTGTGTCTGTGTGTGTGAGTGTGTGTGTGTGCGCACTTGTTCCAGTTTGGCCTGAAGATGTGCACAATTACAGGAAGGTTTTTTTACTATTGGAAAGCCACTACTATTTCCATGGTGTCCATCCATTCTCTATGACTTGTGTTTGCATATGTTATATGTATACCCTACTGTGATACAATAACCATAAATTCTTAATTCTAATATTTTGAGATACTGGATTTTTTATTTCCATGAGCTGTAAGCCGTAATCATCAAGATTTAAACAAGAAAGGCTTGAAACATGCCACTTTATGTATAATGATTCTAGAATATATGAAGGTGTCACTTTTTGAATTAAATTCCGGAAATAAATTAACTTTTCTACGATATTCGAGCTTGTGTGTGTGTGTGTGTGTGTGTGTGTGTGTGTGTGTGTGTGTGTGTGTGTGTGTGTGTGTGTGTGTGTGTGTGCGTGTGTTTGTTGTTTTAAAGATTAGAGGTTTTATCGATGTTTGTTTGTGCTATATAGTATAGGTACATGTATTTATTTTCATTGGATCATAACGTGAGTGTTTGACGACACTATGATATATGACAGACAGATATATGAAAAGTGAGATTGAAAGTTCTCATCTCTCGCACTTAACAGAAAGCGTTGCACAACAATGAAATTCTGCCCACCCCACACAACAAGAGAAAGTCTCATGTCTGTGTTTCTGAGAGCCAGTGACCGAGAGTAAGAGTGTGTGTTGTGATTCTGGTGGTACACATCTGGAAAGCTGTGTGTGTGTGTGCATGTGATGTGGATAACATGTGCATACTGTACTGTGCTCTACTGTACTGAGGAATGTTGGGCCTGGCCCCTCGCATTCACACTTTACTTATTTCCAACTTATATGATCCAACCAGTGTCAACCAGCCTTCATTTTCTCTCATTCTTCCAGGTGGGGACTATAACTAATGCATAGAGATATGGCAATGTGTCTGAGGAACCTGTGTGTGTGTGGGGGTGTGTCTCTGAGTTTTTCAATTTGTAGGCATTATTTATACAATTCTCTTTCAGATTTTATAATGTTTTCCCTCAAAACCTGTCATCTCTCTCAAAAAGCAAATTTGTCCTGCTCAAAACTGTTTGTCTGCTTTCAGATATACTGTTGTTTTGCACAAATGTCCTGTGCTTCTGTTCGAGTCCTTCTCCTCGCACTCAGGATGCTTCTTTGCGCTCACCAAATTTCTGCTCACAGATTTCTGATCTCTGCTTCTCTCCAATCACATGCAAGGGCAGGAAAAGTGCATGTAGGTGAGTGGCATGTAGGCCATCTAATAATTTCATCTAGCATGAATGAAATGATTGGATGGGCTTTTTACAGCCCAAGCATTTGATTTATTCATTGCTGTCAGGATGCAGAGTTTAAAGAAATATAAAAGAAATGCTTCTAAAATAAATAGCTTCCCCATTAACTTTGTGTAAGGTGTTTATGAAACTGTACAATGAACGTAAAGCTACGTAAAGTATCTAAATTTGATACAGTCTGTGGAAGGTCTCCCTCAGTTACATCGGCATATTTTAAGGATAATCAGTTATGCTCTAACACAAGTGAGTAGACCACATCGTGGCAGCATTTGGAGATTGGTATCATGGCTGTATGTACCATTTAAGCATGACTTTCTCCATGGAAATGGAAGCAATTATTAGGGCATCTAAAAGGCTGCAGAACAGCACCCAGTTACCTCCTATCTGAGTTTATAGAATGACAAGACGACACAGACAGCAACTGCTCCATATACCAGGTGTCTGTTATCCAAGTTTATGATGGTCTGAATCAGGCAAATGTAGAAGGGTTTCTATCAGTCAAGGAAAACTGGTGGAAGAGGTTTTAAATTGACGGGGAGGTGATACCTTCTATTGTAGAAAACCTCTGTGAAGTGCATAGGCAGGTGGTACAATTGAACATTGAGTGACCAAGGACTGGTTTCATAGCTTAGAGAATTCAGTGTTTAGGCTATAAATACTATTCATAAGACCTTCTTGTCTGGTGAACTGAAATTGTGGTGCTTGCAGTTTGGGCTTTTGCCATGAGTAAGGTGCCTTTGACTGTGTATGAAGTTGCTATTTCAGAGGTTGATAAATGTAGGAAAGTCGTGAATAAGGCAGTTAGGAAATGATTTGTGGGGCACAGCAGTTAGAACCTACTAAAGAAGGCAGTGGTCAACTTAATACCTGGCATTCTATTTGTTGGGGAATTTTGATAGGGTTGTTTAAAAACAGTGAGAGAGAGAGAGAAAGAGAGAGAGAGAACAGAAATTTGTGAGCAGAAGTGTTAGGGATAAAAATGCAAGGAGAAAGACTCAAACTGAATCACAGGAAATTTGTGCAAGAAGGTATATCTGCGTGCAGATAAACGGGTCTAAGTAAAATCTGAAATGAATAAATAATGCTCTCAAATTGAAAGACCATGCTCTTGATTAAAGATTGAAACTCCATAGTGTCTGACTGATTGTCAATAAACCCTTGACAGAGAGTTGTTGTCACCTTACCAGGGGTCCACCCTTGTCCTAACCGTAAGTCTAACCATTTCCAGTTAACCTTACCAAGTCACATCTGTGCTGAAGTTTCAGTTGGAGGTTTGTGTATTGTCGTGAATGCTTTTTAGACCTATATCATTAATGAGTCAGCAGAGTGCCACTCTCCACCCTGTGTGTGTGTGTGTGTGTGTGTGTGTGTGTGTGTGTGTGTGTGTGTGTGTGTGTGTGTGTGTGTATTCGTGTGTGTGTGTGTGCGTGTGTGTCCGTGTGTGTGTGTGTGTGTGTGTGTGTGTGTGTGTGTGTGTGTGTTGCTGAGTAATGGTTAAGGTCTCGAGGGATTTGTTCAGTCAGAACAGAAGACCATCAGCTGTCAGGTGCAGTGGGGTGTATGAGTGTGTGTTTCAAGCTATGTAACTCTAAAGGTAGATTTTGTTTATTGTGGCTTAAATTTGAAAAAAAAAGTACAATGTTTAATCTATAAGATTTTTTTAAATCCGATATTATGTTTGGGAATGTTGAGAATATTACCTGCCTAAATTCCCAGAGTGGCCTATCAGAAAAGCTAATGAAGCCTTTTAATGTCTGTTTGGCAACAGTGTAACGGGGCTGAACATCACCATGGCTGCAATATCTGGGTGACTTTGGGGAAAAAATCCACAACATTAACATACACTGATTTACCAAATATGTTTTGTATTTGAAGAGTATGAGTTATTTAAAGATGTATAAGGACTGGCATTCTTCACAAATAGGAATATATTTCAAACCAACTTATATGTTGGTCAAAATTCAGCAATAATGCAAGTTACATGTCCAAATAAATTATGACAATATGATATGTTTTCCCTTATGTTTACACTTCATATCAATAGTTCAATGAATGGTAAATCAAGTTAGTCAGTTGTAAGCATTAACACCTATATTAGACTATTATATACTCCAACAAATGACAGATGCATGGGTACATTTGTAAGTGTTTTTTAGTGTTTATACTTCATGATAAGCATTAATTCAGCGATACATGTGATGGACTCCATCACCTCATCGCTGGTTGCATAAACTCTGAAAAGTGCGCTCATGGTCTCTATCAGGGATAGTGAGCGTATGGATGTGAGTGAGTGCGATGGATGGTGGCTCTTTCTCAGACACAACAAATGTAACGTTTTAGAGAAAACTGTGAACATCGAATGTTTTATTGTTAATATCATTAGCCTATAATATTTTCAAAAAAATACGTTTTTCTGTTCTCATTTTCTGATATGACAACGAGGATGCATGGTATAGAACTTTGAAATGGTAACGCCTTTCAAGAACTCTGCGCCAAAGTAGGCTACAAACATCATGGACCTTTTTGAACATAGTATACATGATTAAATACACTCGACCCTCGCACATATGTGAAAGAGAGAGGGGGATCTGCCATACCGTGTTCATCTCTGGATTAGTGCTCCCATCTACTCTTTTTGCGCCCTTTCATGTATTTTGTTATGCACTGCAGACAATAACAAACTTTTCCTTCAACATTTGTAAGTAGGTTGCGTACTAAATCTATTTAAAAGAAGTACCCTCTTTTCTTATAAATAACAAACATACCCACCACTTTCCGCGTATGCGTGTGGGCTATATGACACTTGTTATAGGGCTTCCCCTAGTGTTTACGGGACGCTCATGCTCCACTGTGGCAGGTGCTCGCGTCGAAAAGTTTTTAGCGTGAGTTCCGGTGACGCCCCGCCCATCCTCAGGAAAGTTATTTAGTCAGAGAGAATGACAGACAGGGTGATTGATAAAGAGAGACACTGTAGGCTTAATGAGAAAATAATATACAGTCTTGAGGGCGAAATAGAGTGGGAGCAAACGAAAGATATCGAAACGGGAGAGAGTTTTGTAGGTGATTGAATCCAAAACTCCAGCGGTTTATAGTTTCAGAGGTAAGAAATATGGCGCGCATTAGAATTGCGGTCCTTTTGATTGGGATTAACCAAAATTATTGGTGGGTAATGGTTTTGTTGCTGAATGTAACCTCGGCGGTATCCTACAAAACTCGCGAAAGCCTTCGTCAGAGCCAAACTGACAATTTGATGACTTGTCGCTTCACGGCTTTGCAATTATTTTGTTATATTCGATGGGTGCTGTTACCGCATGCGTTGTATGTCTGTGAACTGAATTTCTTACTATGTGTTAGATGAACATAGATGGGGAGCGCATGTCGTCCGGTAACGGGAAACTCCGCCAGTGGTTGATCGACCAGGTGGATACTGGCAAATACCCGGGACTGGTGTGGGAGAATGATGAAAAGAGCATCTTCCGCATCCCCTGGAAACACGCGGGCAAGCAGGACTACAACCGTGATGAAGATGCTGCGCTCTTTAAGGTAGAAGAGAGAGAAAAACATTAACATAGACGCAGAAATTGAAGGTTTACAATTTCTGACCTGTCCTTTTCTACGGTTCGGGTACCACAGGGCTGGGCTCTTTTCAAGGGCAAGTTCAGGGAAGGCATTGACAAACCGGACCCACCCACGTGGAAGACGCGCCTCCGTTGCGCGCTCAATAAGAGCACCGACTTCGAGGAGATCGTTGGGCGCAGCCAGTTAGACATCTCCGATCCATATAAAGTCTACCGGATCATACCAGAGGACGCGAAGAAAGGCAAGTAGCCTACCGTTTTTGCTTTGTTTTCTCATTGATGTACAACGAATGTAGTTTTTTTTATATATATTTTTGTATTATTCTAAAATGATGGTGAGATAGATTATGCACAAGAAAATGTCACTTACATCGGACCTTTATACCTCTCTAACGGTCTCAGGTTCCAGACCTCTAGCAGAAACAGCCGGTCCCTTGGCATCTCCACATTATCCACTCCACTCCCCATATACCCCCCCTCAGAATCAGGTGAACTACGGCCTTACAAAAACACCAACTGGCTCACTTACGCATACACTCACAGATGCACAGCCATCTCTGTGTAAATGTTAATTAGTGATTGTGATTCTGATCTGCTGTAGGTGTGTAACTACTTGCCTACCCCAGAGTATGCCTGGAGGGGCTATCCGTGTGATGAGCCTTCCCATCCAGATTACAGCAACACCCCCTACAGCCCAACACATGTGGCCTGGGAAAATGGTGAGTGTCTGCGTGTTTGTTCGACTAGATTTAGCACGTCCTGTGTATTGGGTGACCCTTATGGAAATATATGGCTGCAAGTGTTTTTGTACTGTATCCAAGGATAATCTGTTTGTATTGGTCAAGGTGTGTGTATACATGTTTTAAATTCTGACTCGTATTTGAATAATGTACACTTACTGTTACACTTACTCACTGCATTTTGTAGGCTTTGCTGTACTTTGTGTTATGTCTTGTACATGTGCTGTACTGTAAATGTGTGTGTGTGTGTGTGTGTGTGTGTGTGGATAGGTTACCAATTTAGTGGGTCATTCTTTAGCTGCAGTCCATCTGAGGTTCCGCCCTCACCCTTTGGGTTTCCCCAACCTGGCTTCAGAACAGCAGAGGGTATATCAGGTAAACACACACACACACACACACACACACACACACACACACACACACACACACACACTGTGTGAACACAGTTGTTGGAGGTTGTCTGTGTGTTACTAATCTGTGTGATCACGTGTGTTGCAGACCAGCGGCTGGTGGTGTGTGTGTTCTACGGCGGGACTCTGGTTTCAGAAGTGACTGTGCTGAGACCCGAGGGGTGTATCCTAACGCCACTGTCAAACGGACATGCCTTCCAGCCAACCACCGGCCCAGAGGTGGTGCCTCTCCCACAGAAGGCAGGACTTGAAAGTGGTGTCCACCTATGGGTGGGGGCTGGTGGGCTGTATGCCCGCTCTATCGGTTCCGGCAAGGTCTTCTGGGAAGGGGGCCACGCGCCGTACTCAGACAAGCCCAACAAACTAGAGAGGGATAAGACCAGCAAACTAATGGACTCACATACCTTACTCACAGGTAGACACACACTCACACAATTTACTGAAGACCCTGGTAGAATTCAGTTACACTGTGACTCATTGCCATGTGGTCTTTTTCCTGACAAGCGTTTCTGCTCAGTGATACTCATTAGGCTAATTTGCATATGCACGTGAGTGGACTTTCCACAAGAATAAGGGAGTAAGAAGAGAGAAGATAGGGGGAACGGAAAGAGGGGAAGTTGTGACAAGAATAACCCTGAGCACCCATTTCTCACCCTCTTCTCATCTATCAGATAACTAGAGCTGGTGTCTGTGTTTGTGTTTTGAGAGTGCTTTCCTTCTTTTCTACCTTCTGTTCTTCATGACTTAGAATGAGTGTGTGAGTGTGGTGTGGAAGGAAGCTAGAGAAGAATCAGTCATAAATCACTAATGTATGGAAACAGCCAGTCAGCACAGCCATTAAAAACAAACCATAGTATTATGTGGCGTAATGACCCAGTCATTCTCTCCCCGTCTCTCTTAGAGCTGCAGGGTTTCCCTCTGCATTCTCATCCTCTGCCTCGTCTCCAAGTTCTCTTGTCCTTTGGAGACGATATCGATGCTGAAATACCGAAGAGGACCCTCACAGTCCAGGTACACACACACACACACACACTCGCCGAGTCCAGTCAATTCTATTCTCTCGCTTGTATGCTATGGGACTATGTGATGTTTTTTGTTTTTGTGATGTAATCAAACTTTGTGGAAATGTTTGTGTGTGTGTGTTTCAGGTGGAGCCTCTGTTTGCCAGACAGCTTATCTTCCTTAGTCAGTCCGGTGGAAACTACATAAGGAGCCATGACTTCCACACACACACACAAGCCCACAGCCTCTCACACACAGAACATGAGCCCTCGCCACCCAACTCACAGGACTATGCCAGGGTCATCACACATCTGCACGGAAATGCCTTCTCAGAGTGACTGCCCTGTGTGTGAGTGTGTGTGTGTGTGTGTGTGTGTGTGTGTGTGTGTGTGTGTGTGTGTGTGTGTGTGTGTGTGTGTGTGTGTGTGTGCGTGTGCGTGTGTGTTAAAAATGAAGTTTGAAGGTGGCCTATCTTAGTGGATCGTGTATTGAGATTAACATATTTGTGTGTGTTAGAGAGGCAGAATGAGTGAAAGAGGAACAACTACATGAATGTAAGTGGGGGAAAAGTCAAAAAGAAGTACCACAATACAGTGGTGCAGTTCGGTTTGAACTTCTGACACCTGGAAGAAAATAAGCACTGAATATCCTTGGCAATAAATCAATGGTGTGTGTGTGATTTATGGAGAAGCAAGGCCTGTGGATCTGTCAATCTAAAGAATGTCAGTGTTTCTCTGTATTATAACAGACATGTTTATTTGAAAGCCGTGTAAGCTGTCTATTAACAACAGTGGCAACCAGATTCATATGCGAATATGCTGAATATGGGTATGTTGACAAAACTGATATATATTTACATTAACTAAAGACCTTTTTTTGATCTACATAAAGTCCAAGTACAAAAAAATGCCCAAAACATTAATAAGACAGTCAACCCAAAGCAAGGCTGTCTTCCAAGTTGGCCTTAAAAAGTATCTTTGCAGCTCCATTACAGACTTGTTTATGTTGTGATTGTATATTTTTGTATGTATCATATAACTGAATTGAAATTATACTTGACTTGAATTCACAATGGAATGGGTGTTTGCCCTGTGTAGGCTGTGTGCTTATTTGTACTGTATCAAACAAGTGGCTGTACATGTATGTGTTTGTGAACGTGCACATATTGACTAGAGTGCGGCGAGTGTGGTTAGATGTTTTGTGAGCAGGAAGTTTGGTTAAAAGACTGCTGGAGGAACATGTACAGACAGACACACACACACATACACCACACATACATACACAAACACACACACACACACACACACAGATATGTGACATCATCGGGGAAGGAAAACTCCAGTGACAACTAATGTGTCATTCGTCCCACGCAAACACACACATGACTTACTGTTATTAAGTTATTCTCAGAAAGATCATTTGATGGCACTTTATTGTGACAAACAGGATGACATTTAAAGGACAGTGTAGGTACGTTTACATGTGGGTATGAGTGAGTGGTTAATCACTGAGAAGCGCATGATGAGCATTTTCTCTGTTTTAGCGCAGGTGTGCATTTTTACGGCACAGGTGCAAAAGGACACACATGTGCGTCTTTAGTGTGTGTGCGTGTGTGTGTGTGCATGTGTGTTTGTGCCAGTGTGTGTGTTCATCTCTTCACAGGATGAGTAGAGGCCAGCTGGAAACAGCTGAGCTGCAGATGCATACTGCTTTTGAACTTGTTCAACAACTCCTCCAGCAGTCTGAAAGACAGAGAGAGAGAGAGAGAGAGAGAAAGGGAGGAACAACAGTAGAGAGAAAGTATGTGAGAGAGCGGCCTCTAAATTCGTGTCTATTGAGGGAATGTATGGCTTACATTTGTGATCTTGTTTTGCTCAGGGTGAGACCAAATACATCTTAAGAACTTCTCAAACTCTAATACAACGCCAAAAGATCTTGCAAAAACATTCACTCCATCTACAGAGGAAGTCAGAGGGAGAGTTTGTGTGTGTGTGTGTGTTGTGTGTGTTGTGGGTGTGTGTGTGTGTGTGTGTGTGTGTGTGTGTGAATGTGTGTGTGTGTGTGTGTGTGTGTGTGTGTGTGTGAATGTGTGAGTGTGTGTGTGGGCACAAATCTGTAGATATTCAATTGCTTACTTTTTGTCAGCTCCACTGTGCAGTTGCGGGAGAGACTCCAGTGCCTGTTTAAAGCAGCCACTAAAATAAAAAATAATAATAAAAATAATTCAACACCAATATGTGCGGATCTGCAGCTTCGCGCACAGACCTTCATTGGTTATGCATTCAAACACAGACTAACTATTTAGACAGAGTGCATTTACAAACTGGGGTGCTTGTGTATGATCTGTTGAAACGTACCAACTCTCAGATGTTAAGTAGACAGATATGGCATCACTCAAGGAACAAATCTCCAACCGCGCCTACATCATGACACAAAAAACAGAAATGAAGGGGGGGATAATACTTAAGAACATGCACTTATTTTAGGACTGTATGTGGGTGAGGGGTGTGTGTGGTTTTGGGTTTGCAGATATGTATGTGGGTTGAGCAGGCGTATGAGTGTATGTGAGTGTGTGTGTGTACCTGAAGTGCCCCATTTTTGCTAAAGGATGACACACACTGCATGAGACGGCTCATCTCCTCAGCAACTGCTTCAACAATGCGAGACAGAACACGAGGGACTAGGTCTTTAGAGATGGAGAAAACCTGAGAGAGGGGGGGGGTGGGAAGCTTATCTCAATACATGCATTCTTCCAATGAACTCAGTTGATAAAAGTCTTCCTAACCAACTAACCAGATTATGGTTATCTATTTCTTATGTAAAGTAGTATTTAGTGTTACACCAGGTTTTTATTGCTCTTAGCTTGACTGTTGTATGCTCTTAGCTTGTCTCCCTTGTATGTCCCTTTGGACAAAAGCGTCTGCTAAATGACTAAATGTAAATGTAAACACTCTTCAAGCATCAACTGTGAACTCAAATCATACTGGTGCTTCATAGAGACAACAATGAACAGGAACTCACTAAAAACAACTAACATTCAGTAATATACTAATACACCTGTTAAACTCTACATCTAAACATAACAAACAGTTATCTAGCTCAGCTTGTAATCGCTACTGCTATTATACTGAAACCCACTGCTTGGACTCAAAGGATGAATGTTTCAGTTCAAGCATAAAGAACGGGTGCAAAGTTTGGTTCTGACCTCTGCGTGAACAGTTATGATGTTCACCAGGGCCTCCTTCAGATAACTCCTCACACCTAAAGGAAAGTTGATGAGCGAAAGGTGGAAATAAGTGAGATCAGACACAAACACAGACACAGCTAGACAGAAACACTCACACACACACACACACACACACACACACACACTTCACAGACCTGCCAACATTGGAAAATGTGTTTGAGTACCACCCTGGTGCGGCGCGGCGCGGCGGGGGAGAGAACTGCTGTAAATGTAGTATACCCTCATTATTTTTTGGTTATCCTGTCCAAGATTTTGTGGCCTTCATTTTATTAGTTATAATGCTGTTGCATGTTTGAACCAATCAACGACATTCTGAGCCAATAAATAATGCAGTTCTGAACCACTTTAGAAGGCCTAATGAAATAAAAAAAAAAGACTGTGATAACAGTTATAAGTGATAACTGTGACAACACAGCAATGCTGAAATCACTGTTATAGATAGTACAGCGTGCAAGACTGTCATTGTGATTTACTTTTATAAGACAGACCTTTGTATAGTCTGTAGTAAAAATGTCTTATATTTTCTTTTTGGGGGGCACTCTCCCTGTGCCATGGTGCTCCTGTTCCTAGATACACTGAACTGATTAATTCGGTTCAGGAGAAGAGATAACAGACCGCCCACACTGAAAATTGATTGGTTGACTTACCGAAACAGGCCAATCTAGATGCTCCTGAGGCACACACGCACACTGCCTCACACACGCATACTCTCTAGGTCCCTCTCCCTCTCTGTCGTGCGCGCGTTACACAGATGCTAACGCGGTTTGGGGCTCGCTCTAGATTCCGGGAGATTTTAAGTAATTTGCGGGCATCAGGGAGTCGTTATCAATATGCGGGAGACTCCTGGAACTTCCGGTAGACTTGGGATATCTGCTATTATCATTAGCCTATTATTATTAGTAGAAACATATAGCCTTTTACACTGTGACATGACAACAGCTGTGCGTAAGCATGTGTGGACACAGTACGTAGAAGGCTGCCGCGGACGTCTAGCATGAACTTGACAGGTAGGCCTATGATTTTCTGATAATATGCATCTTACTGTGTTCGTTTCCTGTTGCTCCTTGGTGACTGGTGTCAATAATGACATTGCACACTGTGCAGAAAGCATGGTGGGGATGTCTGATCTTTTTATTTAATCCGGTGGTTCTGCCATGGTTTGTCTAAAATAAGTAATATCAAAAAGCGTAACGTCAAACCATATCTAACACAGCCAAGACACTAAGATTTATTTGCCATTTTAAATCGATGGCGAACACGAAAACCACATGGTTAACATCGTTGGGCTAAAATTAAATACATTTTAACGTCTCTACATTACTCGTTAGTTTACCTTTCAGTGATTGTTGACTTGGTTTAATGTCCTCACTTGAAGAAGTGGCCAGATGTGGTCGGGAAGGGAGAGTTGATGTAAGTATTCATGAATGAAAAATCGCTAACTGACACCTAAACAGCGGTTGATTCTTCCGACCGCAGAGTAACCTAGTACTCTGATTTCGATGGTCATACAGGGGATAGTAACGGCAGGGGGTCTGTGATTGGTCAAACTCCTCTTCTGCTTCTTGCTCTGCTGCAGCTACCTATGTACGCTTTGGCAACTCGACACAGACAGACTGTGAAGTTTGAACCCGTTGAAAACCGGCAATGCATTATGCGTTCTTAAAAAAAAAAATATATATTTTTTGTTTTGGTTATGCATACTTTTAGACCATCAACTCGTACCAGCGTACTTTGATGTCAAAATGCGTGCCAGGTACGCAAAATGCGTACATGTTGGCAGGTCTGACTTCACACCTGAGGAATGACAAACTACAGAACTGGGAGACTGTCCCCACCCTCAAATGTGTAAAGAGAGAACAAAAAGAGTACTTGGATGTGAATGTGCAGGAGAGAGAAAGAGGCAACGCAACGCAACAAACACACACACACACACACACACACACACACACACACACACACACACACACAGACTCAAACAAACAAAAAGACGGGGCTGAACCGTTGCAGAGATATCATACATGAAAATGAGTCAGGTTGCAGAATTACACTGGAAAGTTAGTCACCTAAAGATACCATCTGATTAGCACTCTTTTAATTCATGCATGATCCTACCAAATCCCTGACACATCATATAACACACACGCAATCAACTGAGCCATTGCAAAAATGCTTACACACACACACACACACAAAAAATATTTGCTGCCTAGCAAAATTCTTCATAAATCTAGCAGTATCTAGCGATACAGTCTACTGAAGGTGACGGTGTGTGTGTGTTTCTGTGTGTGTGTGTGTACCTGTTGGAGATAAGCAATCCTTCCAGTCAAAGTATCCGGCGTAGATTCCAGGTTCTAAGGATCCAACAATGGGATCGGCCTTCATTTCAATGTAGCTCTCAAACACACCACTATCCAGCTCCCGCACTGCTTCCATACTGACCTACACACACACACACACACACACGCACACACACACACACATTTTTAAAAATTGGTGCATGTAATAAATATGGTGAACTATGCTCCCTGAGAGTCCCAGAGTCTGTGTGCGTGCGTGCATATTCTTACATGCAAGATCTTGTCCGTGCCAGTGAAGCCGTGTGTGTCCAGGTGCTGAGCCAGGTTGAGGAAGGTGTGCTTCCCTAGGTAGTGGCAGTTACTGAGGATGATGAGCAACCTCTGTTCCTATAAAATACACACAGACACACACACACACACACACAAACAGACACACACACACACACAGGTATCATTGGTCTTGGTCTTAAATTATCAGTTGGTGATAATGTTCTGAATAAGCTGTGAATGTCTTTGGCCTTTTAGGCCTGGTGTCACTCTGTCATATACTACTGAATGTTTTCATTAGGGACAGAGACCCTATGTTTTGATCAATTAGGCAGCATTTCATCTCATGTCAGTTACTTTCCAAGTCCCTGAGAAGATTTCAGCTTTGGTCACACACACACACACACACACACACACACACACACACACACACACACAAACACACACAAACCACTAAGAATGACACAAACACACACTTAGGCCGAATCTCGATTCTTCCCCTTGCCCCTTTTGCTTTGTCTTTGTCTTTATCTTAACCCTAGCACTTGCAAGTGTAAGGGCCAAGGGCTGAAAACTTTCCCCTATGAAATGAGACGCCGCTCGGTTTCGGGTACGTCATGCGTGACTGTATGAGCTATGAAACTAGCGATTTAAAAAAAGTTTCAATGAATAACAATGTTGCAAATATATATGTATACAACTGTGTAGAGCACGAAACAAGACTGTCGTCATTTTTAAATTAATTATAAGCCAAAAATACTTACATGTAGTGTATGTAGCATCTAGCTGGCAAGCTACCATATAAGCCAATGGAGTGGTGGTATACGCGCTAATTGTAACCTAAAACTACCGTTTGAAGGCTTCAGTTAAGACCTACAATACTATGCATCGTTCGTGTAGCACATTTCAGATCAAACCGAGTCATTATAAACATATAAAAAGTTGTGTAGATAGCTTTATTCATGTAAAATATTCCTCGCTTCAAGCAGCCATGTTTTTTTGAAAATTCCCGAGCTGGTTTCGCTGTGTGCTCTGGGATAGCCCTTGGAGGAGCAAGTAAGCTCTCCGATCATCTTAATTTTAAGGGGTCAATCTTATCCCTTAATCTTGATCAAATTGGGTATTGAGACACCACTAGCTCTCACATGAACGCGCAATTTTAAGGGTAAGGGGGAAGATAAGGGGTAAGGGGAAGTATTGAGATTGGGCCTTAGGGCCTGATTTACTAACATTGCGACCGCAGCTTAATCTGCGGTCGCACATTAGCGCACAGTGTTTTACCGCGGTATTTATTCAAACCAGATCCGTGCTGGGCAATCTGTGCTTACTCCGCCCTTTAGGTCCTGATTTACTAACATTGCGACCGCAGCTTAATCTGCGCCTTTGCCAGGCGCACATTAACACACAGTGTTTTTCCGCATTTTCCGTGGTATTAATCAAACCAGATCCGTGCTGGGCAATGATTATTTTGCGCACCGTAAAAAGACGGGAGAAATCGCCTGCAAGTTACTGCCACCATGGAAATAAGAGGAAGAAAAAACTAAGGTTCAGCGAAGAGGAGATAGATGTATTGGTTCACGTTCGCTTATTATTGAACCTGATTCAACGCGGTTATATTGGTGTTCTGCCCGCCATCACCTACAGCGAGATGTTTAAAAGAACACGATTATAAAGAATATGCTATTGGTGGCATTAATGCATAAACTGTCTAATATAACAATATAGACATGGCGAGATTTATAATTTCTACAAGGGACATAGGTTCACTACAATATATCCCCACTGAAATGAAAGTAGCCAGGCCTCCCCAAAATCCCCTTTGCTCAATCTTGCATAGATGGCACTATTCCGTAAGATAAAACTGTCATGGACAGATCCAGGGTATTTGGCTACCACGTTAGTAATGGTCATGTTGGCATCACATATGACCTGGACATTCATTGAATATGTGTGCTTTCTGTTTCGGTAAATGTGTTTGTGGATTGAAGGTGGGACTGTTACTGGCTCCAATTACGTCCGGAAAGTTTGCAATTTCAAAAAAAGTCCTGTTTGATGTCTCTAATTTCAGCTATGACAGTGGGGAAATGTATTAACCAGTGCGCCGTAGCAATGCGTCGAGTACCTGGGTGAATATTTAGCTGAGTGAAGGCTGAGATATACCAACTGCTGATGCTATAACTGTTTGAAATGATCCGGATGGCAATATTTGCAATGTTGTCCGGATCTTAACAACTGATGGAATGGAATGTGATCGCCGGTTGGAGGGTTCGATGTCGTGGCTGATCTGGTTCAGTAATTGAAGTATTGCATGGCTGGTTAACCTGTACCGTCTAATGATTTGTGGTTCGCTTAACTGAAAAAGTGTTATACGAGTTTAAAAAATGATTTATGTGCGCTGTCTCTGTCTTTGTCTTCGCCTTGCTCTTATAACTGCTGCCATATCAACGTTTTCAGACTCAATGGAAATGCGCTTCCTGGTTAAGACGTGCTTTTATGAGGCGGAGAATTATCCCGCAAATTAGAGACGTGCGCTCGCCCGGCAGTTTTAGTAAATACCACGCAATCCATCATTAGGCGCACTTAACTTCTCTCCTCCCATATATTTGCGCCTCACGCCCAGGTTTCTTATACCCTCCCACCTCGTTGCAGTTTACACCCACAAAGCGTAAAAATGCGCTTCTACTCAAATGCGCCTCTTTTGTAAATACCGTTTTATGTTTACGACCGCTATTTTACCCCTGAAATGGGCGCAATCCTGTTAGTAAATCAGGCCCTTAGTCTTTATCCTCTACGCCCAGAAGAAGAAAACAAAGGAACCTACAGGTGTAGGTTTGAAGTCATCATAGGTGTTGCTGAAGAGGTCCGGAGAGCCCAAATCTGAAGAAATACTGACCAGACACAAACAGAAATGAATACCATACCATAAATACACACAAGGCATCAGCATGAACTGATCACTAACACAATTAATGACAGGTGCCTGCGCACACGCACGCACACACACAGACACATACACACACACACACGACTCACTGGGATGTTTCTAAGTCTCCATCAGTCTTAGTGCTCAGCTCTTCCAAACAAGATATGAAGACCTGGTAAACAACAAGAGGAGTTGTTACATGCACAGAAACAAACAAACACACACACACACACTACACACAAAAGACATAAATGCCACTATACCTTCATGATTCTCACAAACAGCTCAGATGCTTGGTCCTGAATGGCTTCCATTTGTAGAATCTGAATGGAAATTCACACACAGGCACAGATTACTAGAATGCAGTTGTCATTCACTGTAGTCAAATGAATAAGTCAGATAAATCTCCCAAAATGAATATCATAAATGTAATTTTCTTTCACTTAAATGAATCACAACCAATCTCAATCAGTCAATATCACTAAATCTCAATCTCAAGTGACTGTAAGAGAAGGAATTTGTTTGTGATTGTATGAGAAAGACAGAGACTTGAGTGTGTCATTGAATGGGGGTTGGTTTGCACAATGTGTGTGTATGTGTGTGTGTGTGTGTGTGTGTGTGTGTGTGTGTGTGTGTGTGGCTTACATTGACTTCAGAAGGCTTGCATTCCAGTGGCTCCTTCAGTGACTGAAGCATCTGCACCATGCACTGTTCAAACTGAGCAGGCTACAACACAAACACATACACACACAAACACATACACACACAAACACACACACATACACACACATACACACACATACACACACACAAGCGCACCAGCACACACGACACAGATGATAGAGCAAGATTAATGCAAAATCCACATGTTCTCAACCGACAATTCATACAAAACCAGGCCTACACACCCAGATCACAAAATATTTCCCATGACAGCGGTAAAATGATTCAACAGCAACATTCAAGCATCATTAGAGCTGCTCAAGGCAACGGCTTACCAGGGATGTGAGTCCTTCATTGTCCACGATCCAGTCTTCTTTCTCAGCCAACCTCTTCACATCTGAACACAAACATAAACACACACACACACACACGCACATGCACACACACACGCACGTGCGCGCACACACACACACACACACACACACACACACACACACCTTTATATTTGGCAACAAGGAACATAACAGGTTACATAAAACATCTCATGGCTATATAAACCCACCACATCAAATTTCCCCCCCGTTCATGCTATCACAGAAAGCGATCCAAACTGCATGAGTTTCTGTATATTAGTGTGCAAGTGAATGAATGTAAGTATTGTATGCGTGTACTTGAGAGGAGAGAGACAGGGTGTGTGTGTGTGTATAGGTGTGTGTACCTTCGGCCGTGTGCTGTAGTGTAGTCAGTAAGCAGTGCACTCTTAGCTCCAGCAGCAGGTCCTGGATAACCTGCAGCAGATCGTTAGGAATCTCCAACGCAGAGAGGGCTTCATGACACAGCCTTCATGAGAGAGAGCGAGAGAGAGAGAGAGGGAGAGGGAATGAGAGAGAGAGAGAGAGGGAGGGAGAGGGAACGAGAGTAAGAGAGAGAGAGAGAGAGAGGGAGAGGGAATGAGAGAGAGAGAGAGAGAGAGGGAGGGAGAGGTAAAGAGAGTAAGAGAGAGAGAGAGAGAGAGAGGGAGAGAGAGAGAATGAAGGAGAGAAGGGGAGTGAGAGAGGCATTAAACAAGAAAACAAGAACAACAATCAAACCTTGATAGTAATAGTATCACACACACACACACACACCTACTCTCTTTCTCTCACACACACAAGCAGGTACCTGGTGGTGTGTATGGCTTGCGTGAGGTGAGTTCCTATGAGGGGAGGGGTGTGGTCCCAGCCTCCGTACAGACGCAGCTGAGCCTCAGGCAGAGAGGTGGGCAGCAGGCAGCCTCTCAGCAGCAGCACCAGCCTCGTGACCACCTCCTCTATCATACGCTACACACACACACACACACACACACACACACACACACACACACACACACACACACACACACACACAATAACACACACAAATACACACATATATGCATTAAACAAACAAGCAGCCATATACACAACCATGAATGTCACTCACATACAATAGTGTATGAGCCAAGGGGGGTGGCAATGCTCACTATTTTCTGCTGTGTGTGTCTCACCTTAAAGTCACTTTGTCTCTGACGGGCATTCTTCTTGGATTTCTCCACCTGGCCAGACTTTTCACCTGTCTGTAACGTGTGCAAACAGTTAACTTTAAATTATAAACCACCTTTAACTACAAACAAACGTATACATAACTGGAACATTCCACATAACTACACAGCTTGGAGTATACCATGAGTGATAGGGATATAACTAGTGCTGTCAAACAATTAAAATATTTAATCGCGATTAATCGCATTTTTGTCATAGTTAACTCAAAATGAATCGCGATTAATCGTAAATGTATTAATCGCAAATTTGTATCTATTCTAAATGTCCCTTCAATCATTTTTTTTTTAATGCTCTTATCAACAAGGAAAAGTGGCTTGGCTTGCTTTATGCAATGTTTTATTTTATTGAAAAACAATATTGCCAAAAAGGGCGGTACAAAATAAAATTATAAAATGCACATTTCAGATAAACAAGGACTCAGCCTATAGTGCAGTTAAACCATGGCTTAATATTTTCTTTTTTTCAAGTTTGCTGTAAACATAGAAGTCAGGCCTCTTATTTCAAAAACAATGAACCGTAACAGTTAGGTTACCAATAAAAGGTAAGCCTACTACTTCTGTGCTTTCTGCCAGTTGCCTGTTGACATTTTCAGACAACAGTGAAGCTCACTTTTTTTGCACAACACAACTTTTAAAGGTAAACTTTCTATTCAGAAGCTTTTTTCAGCCATTTCGCCGTATCGCGCTCACCATTCACTCAAACGTAACGTTAGCCTACTACACAGTTTGGGAGAGCAAAAAGAACGTTAATCTAAAAAAAAAACGCGTTAATCGGGCGATGAAAACATTAACGCCGTTAAAATGGGCTTGCGCTAACGCCGTTAATAACGCGTTAAACTGACAGCAGTAGATATAACTCCTGTGTGTGTGTGTGTGTGTGTGTGTGTGTGTGTGTGTGTGTGTGTGAGAGAAAGAGAGAGAGTACAAACTTCACTAAACAGGCTGCCATTGACGTAGGAGATCCAGAGCTTCCAGAAGTTAGGCAGCTGGCTGATGACCACATCTGTAAGTCGCTCCACAAACTGCAGCTGCTGAGGACCCCCACCATGCCACGCTATATAACACATATATAACAACATTACAACTGGTGTTTCATAACATAAAGTCACAAGCGCTTTGTTATTTTGCAACTGGGTTGTTATAATACGGTCATGTTGTTATATTAAGATTGTGATGCAGTTGTGGAAGCACCTAAAGCACCAGATGTGAATTCCTTGGTCAGGTGGGTTTGGTTTAATGTAAAGGGTGAAGAGTTTTCTCAATGCGTGGGTTTACTCCGGGTACTCCGGTTTCCCCCACCATCATAAAGACATGCATCACATTGTGGACCCCCTCGAAAACGAGATGGTACATCTCAAGGGGTTAATCCAGAATTTAAAAAAAAATGTTGCAGTCAAAGGTTATGGTTAAGGTTATGTTCAGATTCCAACTTCACTCACAGTCGTCTCTGGGTGTCTGGAAGCTGCTGCCTCTTCTAAGGTTGAGTCGGCTGACAACAATGCGAGCCTCCCCTTGAGTGAGAGAAACATAGGAGGGAAAAGTGAACGAACCACAATGGAGAACGGTTTCAGATTACAGCTCTGCCCCTGAAACTATACTATTGCTTTCAAAATCAGCTTTAAGGTCATGAGATTCAGACCGTGAGCCACGCATACTGGAACTTCACACGCTTCACAAACTGACAAACTCTTCTAAATAACACCACAGGTACTTGTGACACTTAAAACGATCCTGACAAACATAAGAACATGAGCTGCAAATGGCCGATGTACTGCCATGACTAAAGGCTAACCTTGCCTAGTAATTTCAAGGAGACCAGAGAAGACACAAAGGTGCTTGGTTGCACAGTCTAAGCACTAGGTGGAGCTGTAGGAGCTTGGGTTGGGTGCATTTATGTCAGCAGTGGAGGATGAGTGTGTGTAGACAGAGCGGATACCTTGTTCAAGGTTTAACCACCCGGAGAGAGTGTGAGTCTGTCTGTGCGTGCGCGCACGTGCGTGTGCGTGTGCGTGTGCGTGCACTTGTGTGTGTGTATGTGTGTGTGTGTGTGTGGTGTGCGTGCGTTTGTGTGTGCATTTGTGTGTGCGTTTGTGTGTGCGCGTGCGTGTGTGCGTGCATGTGTGTTCGTGTGTGTGTGCGTGCGTGCATCTCACCCTGCTGGTCTCTGGTGTTCTGCATGAGCTGCAGGATCCACTGGTGTTGAGCTGAGATACACTGCCATGCGGGGTCTCCACTCGCATGCAAGTCAGACAGATATCTAAAGAAAAAAGGGAGAAGTGAGATATAGAAGACAGAAGAGAGGGAACAAATTGAGGAGACAGGAGGAGACAGTAAATGAGGTGCAGGTATTTTACAGCTTTTCATTTCCGAAATGTGTACTGTACTTCATTGGCTAAGATTCTTAACAGTCAGCAAATTATTGAACACTACAGCTACAGTCCAAAGTAAGTACAATTAGTTGTTTCAGCAATGATTTATTCCAATCAAATTAAAAGCAATTTGTAAGAGATAATGAGTGTATTGTAATGTGGACATCAGTTGCACTTGTGTTTAAAAAACACAGACACAATTTTACCAACTAATTTCAATTAAATTGATTTAGGTTATATTACAAGACTTATTTGTGTAATTCCAATGTAACATGGTTTAGTAAATGACAATCCACACTTTCCCCTTTTTTTCTCAAGTGAAGTAAAAAGGTACATTCAACAGCCCTACTGCAAATCCAGTGCAGCAGTTCTGAGCACTGCCTCCAATCAGCCTACAGCATCACTGAGCCCTCCCTCCAATCAGCCTACAGCATCACTGAGCCCTCCCTCCAATCAGCCTACAGAATCACTGAGGCCTGCCTCCAATCAGCTTACAGCACCACTGAGCCTCCAATCAGCCTACAGAACCACTGAGCCCTGCCTCCTATCAGATCATTCTTCAGCACCACTGAGCCCTGCCTCCTATCAGATCATTCTTCAGCACCACTGAGCCCTGCCTCCAATTAGCCTACAGCACCACTGAACATCCAATTAGCCTACAGCACCACTGAGCATCCAATCAGTCTACAGCACCACTGAGCCCTCCTCCAATCAGTCTACAGCACCACTGGGCCCTCCTCCAATCAGCCTACAGCACCACTGAGCCCTGCCTCCAATCAGCACCACTGAGCCCTCCTCCAATCAGCCTACAGCACCACTGAGCCCTGCCTCCAATCAGCCTAAAGCACCACTGAGCCCTCCCTCCAATCAGATCATTCTACAGCACCACTGAACCCTGCCTCCAATCAGCACCACTGAGCCCTCCTCCAATCAGCCTACAGCGCCACTGAGCCCTGCCTCCAATCAGCCTACAGCACCACTGAGCCCTGCCTCCAATCAGCCTACAGCACCACTGAGCCCTGCCTCCAATCAGGCTACAGCACCACTGAGCCCGGCCTCCAATCAGCCTACAGCACCACTGAGCCCTGCCTCCAATCAGCCTACAGCACCACTGAGCCCTTCCTCCAATCAGGCTACAGCTGTACACCCACCTGATGTAGCGTTTCTGGTCATGCAGAGTGGATGGCGTCTCCAGTAGTTTACCCAGCAGTAGACTCCTTAAAGCACCAATCCGTGTCTCAACCTCTGCGTACACTTCTCATACAAACACATACATAACCCTTTGACAGTACTATAACAGCAAACACTGTGGTGCTTTACCAAGGGTGTCACATAATTAAAAGAACATATGACTAAAAACACACAGAGCCAAAGCAGGTTAAAGTGTATAGCATGTGTGCATTGCTGATTTACCTTTCTTGAACACAGGAACTTCTGTGTTTCCAAAAAGAGACTTGGCTTTCTCATAGTCATTGATGACCACATCATATTCTCCCTTCGTATATACACACACACACACACAAACACCATGAATTATTAAGAGAGAGTAAATTGTGTATTTCACTTTGCATGTCCTGTAAATATTGAATGCAAGTACAAACAAGTGTACACATACCTTATGGATGTTGCGCTCTATGTTGAGTGGCAGATTGAAGAGGAACTTGAAACGCTGAAGGACATTAAGGGCATTGCGGGTGGAGTCTGCTCGATCTTTCCGGCCCAAGACCTCCTTGAACAAGGTATCTGCTGTATCACTTGCCTCTACACACAGATAGAGAGCGAGTTAAAAGGGGGGGAATAAATAAGGCACCAACTACGGCTACACAACTGGAACTATAGTTAGTGATTGCCAAAGAAG
>NC_137921.1:38900653-38940653 GCF_963457725.1 Sprattus sprattus | reverse complement strand
TGCAACGCTATACCGTACGAGAAAGAGACAAGTGTGGTTAGTGCAGCCTATCCAGTGTGTGCATCATGTTAATATCTACAAGGATACATTTGTGTGTGACTATGCAGGTTCTGGTCATAATTCTGTCTTTACTGAGATTTGTGTGTGTGTGTGTGTGTGTGTGTTTGTGTGTTGGTGTGTTGGTGTGTGTGTGTGTGTGTCTGTGTGTGTGTGTGTTACCAATGAGGTCTGCATGTCCAGTCCCCAGGTTCTCCCCTCTGATGGTCACTTTGGTCCAGGACGCCCCCTCATTGGGGGAGATCCCCGTCACTAGGGGTGGCTGTCTGACCCGCGACATTGCCTCTCTGAGACAGAGGGAGGGAGATTCATCAGAAAACAAAACACCGGGAGCATGTACAATTGCTTCTGTGGATAACGAACCAACGCTGACTTCATTCTTTTGCTCCTCAACTATTGGCCTTGGTAAAGGAGTGACGTGCAGCAATGCAAACATCAAGTTCAAAACCCAAAGAGAACACAAAAAAATCCAAAGAATAAATGTCCAAAATAAGTGACATTACATCAACAGCCACCAAACCTGTGTGGTGGAATAGTTCAGAAAAGTGGTTTTAGGGTGTGTCAATGGTACCAATATCTCACAGTAAGTCAGTCGACTGAATTGGCCGTGTATTGACAGTGTACTGCCTTTGTGACAAAGCTGTTTGTTTTTATGATGGCTCTGGTTAAAGATACACAGCTGTGCATGCATTAAAACGCACACGCACACACACACACACACGCAAACAAACAAGCACACGCACACTGATGCTGGTGCTGGGCTGATGCCATATTTGGACTGCACTCTTTCAAGGTTTAAACTCTTAGACTGTGACTACACCCAGGTGTATTGATATGCCAAAAGCATTACAAATGAAGTGAGAAACAGAGAAAGACAGAAACAGAGAAAAAGAGAGTGAGAGGATAGAGGCAGAGGCAGAAAGAGGGATTCTGATAAGAATAGAGGAAAGATAGACAGAGGAGGAAGGAAGAGGGAGAGAGAGAGAGTAACACAGAGTGGAAAAAAAGGTTCCCAAAGTTTATAAGTCTGTGAGCTTTCACACTGGGGTGCCTCAAGGCTGAATGAAAGCCTAAAGAGCCTTAATCTGCTTGCAGGCACACACACACACACACGCACACGCATACGCACACACACACATACGCACACACACACACATACTCAGACACACACACACAGCCACATACACGCATGCACACACACACACAGATTAAATGAATAACAGAATGAGAAGTGAAAGCTCTTAAGAGGCGAGACGCTTTTATTTGCGCTCAACAAAAGAGGGCACAGGTATAATCTGAATCCACACACGCACGCACGCACGCACACACACACACACACACACACACACACACACACACACACACACACACACACACACACACACACACACACACACACACACACACACACACACACACACACACACACACACACACACACACACACACACACAAACACACACACACACACACACACACACACACACACACACACACACTCACACACACACACACACACACACACACACACACACACACACACACAGCGTAGCCTATCCCCCATACAAGCCAGCAAACATTAGACACACATAGACACGATATACACATTCACACACAGCCATGGAGACATGCATGCACCATCTTTAATGAAACGTACAACCAAACACTATTACCACATGGTGAATCTTAACAGGGGTACACTATGCTTTGGCCCAATCTCAATACTTCCCCTTGCTCCTTATCTTCCCCCTTACCCTTGAAGTTGCGCGTTCATGTGAGAGCTAGTGGTGTCTCAATACCCAATTTGATCAAGCTTAAGGGATAAAATTGAGGGCTAGATACCCCTTGGTTTTAAGATGATCGGAGACCTTACTTGCTCCTCTAAGGGCTATCCCAGAGCACACAGCGAAACCAGCTCGGGAATTTTCAAAAAAACATGGCTGCTGGAAGCGAGGAATACTTTACATGAATAAAGCTATCTACACAACTTTTTATATGTTTATAATGACTCGGTTTGATCTGAAATGTGCTACACGAACGATGCAGAGTATTGTAAGTCTTAACTGAAGCTTTCAAACAGTAGTTTTAGGTTACAATTAGCTTATACCACCACTCCATTGGCTTATATGGTAGCTTGCCAGCTAGATGCTACATACACTACATGTAAGTATTTTTGGCTTATAATTAATTTAAAAATGACGACAGTCTTGTTTCGTGCTCTACACAGTTGTATACATATATATTTGCAACCATGTTCTTCATTGAAACTTTTTTTAAATCGCTAGTTTCATAGCTCATACAGTCACGCATGACGTACCCGAAACCGAGTGGCGTCTCATTTCATAGGGGAAAGTTTTCAGCCCTTGGCCCTTACACTTGCAAGTGTTAGGGTTAAGACAAAGACAAAGCAAAAGGGGCAAGGGGAAGAATCGAGATTCGGCCTTTAATAGTGACAGAGCAACAGTGGCGGTCTGCAAAACACAGGCACAGGCACAGGCACAGATAGACACACGCACACACGCAGGCAAATAAGGTAAAGTACTCTGGATAAAATCCAAATTTTGGCCGAATCTCGATTCTTCTCCTTGCCCCTTTTGCTTTGTCTTGTCTTAGTCTTTGAAAATTCCCGAGCTGGTTTCGCGGTGTGCTCTGGGATAGCCCTTGGAGGAGTAAGGTAGCTCTCCGATCATCTCAAAAACGAGGGCCATACACCCCTTAAACTTACCCCTTAATCTTGATCAAGTTGGGTATTGAGACACCACTAGCTCTCACATGAACGCGCAATTTCAAGGGTAAGGGGTAAGATAAGGGGTAAGGGGAAGTATTGAGATTGGGCCTTTGTTTGGGATCATTTGCCTTTATAAAAGGTATTCACATAACGACACAAACACTTGGGATACAGGCTGCTCATTATAGCATTCGGTAATTGGCGGACTACACCAACTTACATTTAATGAAAATGGATATCTTCTAGGCTAGTCCATGTCTATTTGTTACCGTTATAACAAAACTAAAAAAGGATTACTTTATGTAACACAAATGGAAACACAAACATATTAGGGCTGAACGATTAATTGCATCTGCGTTTAAATCGCGATATGGTAAAACCATTTTCTATCGGTATGGCAATGGCACGGAGGCGATTCTCCATATTAAAAGTCATTGTAGCTCCCCAATTTTTTTAAAGCTTTTATTTTAAGGCTTTTTTTTTATTAAAAACTGCTTATCATAATTCTAACCATGAAGTACAAATACTGCATAATGCCACTTTAAAAAGTGCATGCCTATAGTGTATACTTACAATGACTTTGTTTAAATGATTTAAATACACAGTGGCAAAGCCACCGATTTGTGTCTGTAATGAGCAGTTAAATAAAAATGTAAAATGTGGGAAAGAATATTTTACACTAAATGTATCTAATATTGTGTTGGTCATATTTAAATCATTCATTACGTTTTGCTGGAAAAAAGAGGATAAAATGAAAAAAATCGCATATTAAATTGCAATCGCAATATTTTGGGGAAAAAAATCTCAATTCGATTATTTTCCCAAATCATTCAGCCCTAGAACATATCCTTCGTTACATTGTAATAATGTAACATCTTAACTCACCATCTACTGTATGTATAAAATGACACTGATATTCTGTATAACCACAATGATTACCCTACTTTTTAACTTTTTACTTTTTTTTACCCTACAAACAGCCAATCAGTCTGGAACTAATCATTCTCATTCATTGTGTTACACTGTACTTATCAATGCAAGAAAGGTAACCAGGGGCGTTGCTAATTCTGGGAGCCAAATGTACCTTGTTCACTCAGTTTGAGACCGAAACTGTAAGCCTAAAGACAGCTGGCATGTAGGGCCCGTGGTCTGTCTGTCTGTCTCAGATGAACATTACCCCATCCATTAGGCCCTACTACACTTTTTTGTTAGATCACACTGACTCGGGACATGGACATTGCCAAGTGAGGTTACCCATAGAAAACTTTGCAAGGTTTTTACAGACAGAAATTACATTTCATGTGAACATCGTACGGTTTAACAATCATACGTCAGCGTTTGTTTTGGAAACGAAGTTAGAGTAGAGTAAAGAGTGGCTGCAAATCTGTTCTGAACTGGGAGATGCTGTGTGAGGTAAGTTGAGTCTAAACGGTCCTCGTCGTTTAATTTCCTTTTCCTTTACCCTGCCCTTGCCCAAATAGTCAGCAACAGGAGATAAGTCTTCCTCCACCTCCTCTAGCCTCGCCTGCGCCTCGTTGCCTTCATTGTTTTTCTTATTGAAAAAGCTTCTTCTATCCATAGCCTTCAAGTCTTGCCTTAGTGAACCACCAGATTCCAACAATGACATGCCCTGTTCGAATGACACAGTGATGATCCAAAACGTACTTGCGTTTTTGATCAAGTTTATCATATTATTTTTAAGGGCTTTGATGCATGATCGGAACAAGAGATGAATAGATCCTGGGATATTTGTTGTATTCTTATATTAATAATCCAGGGCTATTCATAAAACACTACATTACACTACCAGGCCTTCCTCTTCATATTGCAAGGCAGGCCACCCAGCACCACATATTTCTCCTGCAAATGAATCATCTTCTACTGTATTTTGATTACCTCCTGAGTGTTATGAGAATTAAGCGACACACGAAAATACTGGAACATTTTGACTTGTTGACGTTGTTTCCAACCAAACCGGAAACGCTCAGAAAACTGTAGACTAGGGAAAAAAAGTGACCAAAAAACAAAAACAAAAAAACATTTCTCAGGCTAGTTATGTTCCCATGATGCGCGGGGGGTATCTGGGCTTGACACTTTCCAATCATTGTTATCGATTGTTTACCAGACAAGCTAACTGCACATCCAGCTCATCCTCTTCCTCGCCTTAGCCATCCGTCTTAAAAGGCTCGCGTACTCTTGATTTTGTTGAGAGCCAAACACCACATCAAGATTATACTAACTTAAACAGTTAAAGCATGAATAGATTAACAGTCATTGAAATAAAAAAAATGCTCCGATGAGGTTAGATAGTTAGACATTTGCAAACGTTTCTGTGAGGCAGATACCGAGAGCTCCAACTCCAATATATCTGGGCGTATAACGTTAGCTCACTAGGAAGATAACTAACCTTGATGTTAGAGGCAATTTGTTTGTCATGAGAGAAGGGATCTTTTCCCGACTTCGTATCTACATACCTACTTGATGTTAAAAACAAAATAAGAGTTACATTATTAAACGTCAAGCATCCATTTAAATTGGCCAAGACGCTAAAAACAATTAGCTGGCTGGCTAGCTATTGTAAACTCCTGACTTTGGTCAATTATGTCTCGTTGGTCCAATATTCGTTAGTACATCGACAGACCGATGCTATACGCTGTTGTATGTGTGAGGCTATTTAGTGTTTTTTTTTGTGGAATAAAATAAACACAGGAACTTACATTTTTTTATGAAGCTACAATTCCAGCTCCCTCTTCTTCGAGGACTTGGAAATTATGACAGTGTAGTCTGGTGCATTAGCGCCGCCTCGTGGACTGACACGTGAACAAGGAGTGGTGCCCGGTCTTTTCCTTTGGGATTTAGAGAGCGATCGAAAGATCAACTTAGACCTGATGAGCTTTCCTTCACCCCTTACTCGCATTATCGACCTAAGGCGCCCAGCTTCTTAGATTTATGTGCTGCTTCAAAATGTAGGTTAGAAGAATTTCTCGAGATTTTAAACACGGCAATAGTCTATTGTTTGAGGACCATTCTCTCGCACACACACACTCTCCCTCTCTCCTACTCGCATACAGAGAGAGAGCGAGCGAGAGAGAGAGAAAGTAGATTAAATGGGCCTACTCCCTCTTCCTAGATGCAGGAGGAAATGAAGAGGGGAGAAATTGCACTGATTAATGTTTCATTACATTGTTTCATTATAGCAGTCTCAAACCCAGTTTTTTTTTTGCTAGTTTTTTTTATGGGGGGGGGGGGGGGGTCTCTTTTTCTCTTTATTGTGTGTGTATGGGACACCAAATGTAACACACCTTTTCCCATCCTTTTTTCTGTCTATCACACCATGTAGGCAAAAATACATTTGAAGACGACACCAACATAAGTTGCCTACATGTATTGCACATGCAAATTGCTGTTGCTTTAACTTATAAGAGTCAGCATCTCCATGTCTGTGTTGCAAGTGTTGTGCTGTGTATTCTTAGTCATGCAGGGAGACTTTGAACAGGCTATAGCTTGACTTCAATGGAACAGGACTCTTTGATAACGTCTAACTGGAACTGCTTATAATAAGGGTGTGTGTAGGTCAGAAAGGAAGCAATCTGTGTATTTCGCTGAGTTGCTTTTACCTGAATGTCTGCCTCAATAAACGTCTAAATATAGACAAAGCCTCTGACCGGTATCTCTTATCTCTACTCATTCAGACAAAAATAGAAAATGCTGTGTCCTTTTACAAACCTTGTCCTCAGTACGTTTTATGGATCATAATACAGACACACATTGACACACACACACACACACACACACACAAGGGCAATTCATTAATTAATCAGAAACAAAAATCGAAAATCAATGAGCTTACTCACCTTATCAGCCTCCCTTCTACCTCCGTGTATATTATGCATTGTGTGTCAGTGTGTGTCAGTGTGTGTGTGTGTGTGTGTGTGTGTGTGTGTGTGTGTGTGTGTGTGTGTGTGTGTGTGTGTGTGTGTGTGTGTGTGTGTGTGTGTGTGTGTGTGTGTGTGTGTGTGTGTGTGTGTGTGTGTGTGTGTGTGTGTGTGTATGGGGGTGTGAGTTCATGGATGTGATTTATTGCTTGTGTGTGTATAGCCTAATCACTTCCTGTTGACTAAAACTATTAGGTTTCTTTACTTAAAAATGTAGCGTACTTTGTGGATGTAATATAATAGCTATCAGTGATCGAGTCATTGGGTAACAAATTAGAGGTCACTTCTGGTTTCCTCAGTCACTTGGTTATGGCCAGATATGAGATATGTGTGTATTGGAGAACTGAAAAAATCTTTTTGAGATAATAAGCCTAATAGCGTAATTAGCCTAAAACCAATCCAAAAATCATACCCAGCTCAAAACTTGTGCAATAGTCACAGAACACCACTACTACTACATCTCACAGAACTTCATCATCAACAGAGCATCGGCTATTAATCCCTCTTTCAACATATGGAACTCTATCATAACATTCACTTTTATCCATTTATCCATGGTAGTGATCTCGATGGAATTTTGAAGGCAAAGGATACACATATACAATATTCCCCTCATCAACTCTAAGCCTCATAAAAACCTCTTTTAGTGTGAAACCAAAGGATTTAAAGTTTTGAAATGTAAAAGTGGAAATCACATTCACTAACAACCCCTACACAATATCTGTCACATGTTGGAAGTGCCTATTGTATGATACAATAACAATCTAACCCAAACTGTGTGTGTGTGTGTGTGTGTGTATTGACTACTTTGAGTATATCTCTGTGCGTGTGTACATGATTTGGAGAACTCCATGTCTTATGCAAACACGGCAGACCACGCCTCAGTACAAACAGGACAGGGCCTGACAACCACTTCAGAGAAAGAGAGGAGAAAGGGAAGGCAAGAGTGCCTGTGCTCATCTGCCTCGGTCAGGACGGCACACAAAGGAGAACAGCGGAGCGAGGGATGATCCAGGGAGCGGAGAACGAGCGCGTTTGATGTCTGAGTGCGTCTCCACGTATGTAAGTCGCTCTGAAAGCACGGCTGTGACAACAATGAACGAAGGATTCAAAGAACTTTAGAAAAGAGAGCAAGAGGGAGAGGACGAGAGAGAGACAAAGCAAATGATGATCTCTGCTTCGCCAAATCTGTGCTTTTGTGTCACTGCAGCGCTTTGATCCCAAACTTCCACTTTCACATACACATCCATACACACACCCACACAAACACTAATACAAGGGGCCGAGTGTGTGTTATTACATAGATTAGTTTACTTAAAAGCATGAGGGTAAATTCAGAAAAATTATACCATATTCATAAACACAGACAGACACACAAACATGCACAGACAAAGGGAATGAGTTGTTGACGAGAAGATTACTGTTTACTTTTATGAATATTGACTGTATGTGTTGATTATTGCTAAGGCCTAAGTCTTGACTCTTGCTGTGAAGATATTGCGGGAGCTCGTGCACAAAAAGAGTCTGAGTGTGGCTTGTGGCTTTTATGAGATCAAAAAAAATAATTTATTCAGTAATGTAGAAAAGTATGCAAAGAGCGAAAAAACTCTCACACACCCACATGCGCACACACACATACATACAAATAAGCAAACATTAAGATGAGGGTCAGAGATCTCCTCAATTTTTTCACTAAATATGAAGTCCTCACATCCAAAACCATCTCATGTCTACAACTCGGAAATACGGAAATTCACACAATGGACCAAAACACAATATGCTTTCATCTGGAGAGAGGATGTAAGCTGATCCATGAGCAGAGCTTCCTGCTGAAGGGTCAGAAGTTTAGCTAAAAAACAATGGTGACATGGATAGACAACACACTCCAACTGCTCCCTCCCCAAGCACGCTTGCATGCACACACACAGTACATAAAGTGTAGGCAGGTGTTTGTCATGGGAGCAGTGAAGTGTGTGTTATTGCGGAACATTCACATTACCTCTCAGCGCCACTGTGAATCGTGCACACCTGCAACAGACAAGGGGAGAAGGAACTTTTCTAATCAGAGTTCACAACAGTACCAGTACAATTAGTGTGATTCTTACAAAACTAAAGAGTCTGGACAATACTATTAGTGCATCAAACCTGTTTGTCCCTTTCATACATGCACTTGAATTGTGTATGAATCTGACCTCTAAGTAGAGTAGACGTTTTCCATGTTTCATTCCCCTACTCTTTCTCCCTCACACACACACACGTTCCCACACACAAGCACATACACACGCAGACACACAAATATTACCAGTTATTTCTTTTTTTTCTTCCACTGAAGTAGTTTTTGCACACACCTACCCACCCATTCACCCACAGAGACACACACCCACACCCTGCAGGTCTGATAACAGTAATCCTAGAAGTGGGATTTGCAGATGCGTTTGAAGAGCGTAAACACATTCTGAAGAGTCTTCCTCCTCATCTGATCGCTCGGCACTTGTTTGTGTATTTACTTGTTGATGTTTTTGTTTGTTGTTGTTTGTTTATGTTTTGTCTGCTTTGTATTATTGTGCTTTGATGCAGAGATAAAAACACTGGGGTCTGATTGGCCCTTGCACCATGCAGTATTTAGAATGTAAACATCTGATTGGATGAACCATTTCTAAGAGACGTGTGTGTGAGGGAGAAAGTGAGTGTGTGTGCATTTGTCCATGCACACACATATTTATGATAAAGCATTGCACCTGTTGTTAACTTTAAAAATCAATGTGAAATTACCCTTTAGTCGATGCAAGGTACAAAGATGCACAAATACACACACATACATAGACACATACACACAGGTCTATGTAACTCTACTTCCGATCCTTAATGGTGTATATAAATATGAAGAATACAAACTGATCAATAATAGATTATAATTACAAACAGCAACATCTGCCAGTTCAGTTTCTGCCTCATTACCACTTTGCTTTTTTCCTTCTGAACACACGGACACACACGGACACACACACTTCACACTTACGCACAAGTGCGTGCACACACACACACACACACACAAACACGCACACACAAACACTCACACACAGACACATACCTTCCTGCATATACTAGCCACAAAAAACTCTCCTTTTCTCTCCCTGCCGCCATATTTGTTTATCACAAAAAAACAAGTATTCAGTCCACCATATACAGTATTCTCAGTATTTAGACCCTTTCACATTCTGCAAGCACACTGTGCATCATTTATGGTGGGTACGTGTAGAGCCCATCAATCAACAATAAACTTTAATACCAAAGCGAAGACACATTTGACATTTGAAATGTAAGAAATAAATATATATTTTGCACATGAGCAGAGTCAGTTTTTCTGTCCATAAGATTTCTAAAGAAGTCTTAGGGGGTCCATCTGACAATCTAACAACTGGATTTAGGAATTCACAGCACATTATAACAACAACCTGTCATGAAGTCAAAATCCACACCTCTGTAAATCTTTAGATAGAATAGAACTGTTAAAGTATAAGTTAATGTTTTGAAATATCTTTGCAAGGTCTTTACAGGCCCATAAAGCTGTTTCTATAGCTCTAGCTGTACCCATTGGTACAGTGATGTCTGTCATTGTGAAATAGAGATTTTTTTCAGCCACTCAGTCCCCTCCTACAGCTGGCCCTCAGTCAGGAAGATGACCAAGACTCCAAGGGCCACCGAATTTCAAAAGTTCTGTATAGAGATAGAAAACTTGCTGGAAGGACGGGCATCTCAAACAAACTCCATTAGTCAGGCCTCTGTGGTAGACTGGCTAGACTCCTAAATAAATATGCAAAAACGTTTTTAAAAATCAGGTTGGGAAATAGGTTCGCAACACAACAAAATTACAGATTTGAGAGCCAGCATGTGCCCTCTCTCCATATCTTCACTTTGATATTGGATATCTGTTATAAAGTTATATTTTCATACTGCTACAAGGTTATCTTCAGGGTTGGGGAGTCACTAGTTACATAAATTACATGTCAAAATAAATGTTATTGTAATCAGGTACAGTTGCTATGAAAAAATATGTAATTAAATTACAATTACTAACAAAATGTTGGCGATTACAAGGTGGCTACTTTTCAGCTGAATATATTCTTTTCGGTAAAAATATTTAAGGCTTGTATGTAGAATCTAACATTTATTCTGTTGCATCTTTTCACCATTTAGACAGGCTCCATTCATTTGGCAGTATTCACTCATATTTTGAGTGTTGTTGGTTCTCTTGTTTGAATTTGCACTGCCTCTTGTCTTCCAATTAAAAAGTAATTGACAGTAATCAAACAAAATAAGTTACATTACTTTGACAAAGTTATAAAAACAGTTACATTTTTAACAGGTTTACTAGTAATCTTTAACCTCTTACATCTCAAAAGTAACCTTCTCAACCCTGGTAATCTTCAACTCTTTGGTGACTATTTGGTAATTTTATTATGGTTATAATGCTTGTTCCTTTTGATACCATTCACGTTAAGGTGAAGTTTAAATATAGCTTCTTTTATTGACACATTTGGGTTAATTGGTGCCATAAACAGTAAGGCAATACAGGAACTTACAGCACCAGATACATGCACGCATGGACTAGGGTCAAGGAAAAGAGATAGGGTTTTTGGATGCTGTTTTATTTAGGCCAAAGGTTCTCAGTCTTGCTTCTTCATTCACCCCCTGCACCCTTTCCTTGCTACCCATCACTGCCACTGCTGATAAGCTGATCACAACAGGTTTAGTTTAATATGACTGTTTTCAATAAGGTGTTTTGAGCAAGGATAAAGATTTTCAGTGCAACAGAGCCCCAGTAGCTTTAAACACATCTATATGTCTGTTCCCAGTCTATGTATGTGTAGAGAGCTTACTCATTCTCATAGATGCAGCAGTGTCGTCAACAAAGTTGCAAGTCTCTAGGGTTCCTTTAAGCTTATGTGACTCCATCTGTATGTGTTGTCTGCATGTGTATTCATGTATGTAGTAGGAAAAATACAACCCTCCGGCCAAGAGGAAAAGATTGTTGTACAAACACTGTCATAAACACACACACACACTCTTTAAGTAATAGCACAGGAAGATGTATCATTTTCTCCGGCACTCAGGTCCTCCGTGCGTTAACTCACTGTGGTGCACAGTGGCACACAGCCACAAGCTCTCTTTTGCACACTCTGTTAATGTTGTGTGTGAGAGTGTAGGCAACCATGTATGGAATTAGTGGAGCTGTGTGTGTGAGTATAAGAAAGATACAGAGTTTAGAAAGGTTGTGGCTTTTTTTTTTAAAGTTTGATGCTGAATGTCGAAAGCGCCCTGTTCTGTTGCATTGTTGCAGATGTGTGTGTGTCTGAGAGAAAGACAATGAACCAGAGAGAGAAACAGAGAGAGAGAGAGAGAGAGAGAGAGAGAGAGAGAGAGAGAGAGAGAGAGAGAGAGAGAGAGAGAGAGAGAGGAAGTTTTTCAGAATCTTTTGCACAAATAAGAGATGATGTTCTCCTCTTCAACATAAAAGCATGCAGATGCCGGGAGACATTGTGCGCCTTTAGAACTCCTCTTGCTTCCTTATCCATTGGGAGTAGAGCAGAATGCCAAATATAGACAACTGAGGGCAGCAGCGCCTCAAGTTTCCATCCGTCTGAAAGATCTAGGCATGAAGCTGATCAGTGAACTAGTAATAGTTAAAATGGCCATTGACATCTTTGTCATAACTTTTTGACATTCATAAACATATTGCACATCCCTTAATAGGCCGGTATTTTGGCAAGCGCACGGATGAGATGCGTGCCATTGCGCAGTTAAGGTTACACAGTACACGGAAAGCACCGTGAACACCGGCATCACCAACGAATTTCACCTGCTCTTCTCACTCGTTTGTGAAGTGGGTGTGTTAAATATCCAAATATGTCATATGTTCCTGAGAAGGGCGTTCTGTTCCTTCTCTTTTCAAGTATGTTTTTAAAACTCCGCCCTCATGGGATGGGCACTGACGGTAATATTAAATGAGTCTTGTTTAAATTAGTGTATTGCACACGATGCACTCAGCCTCCGCTTCTCGACAAGTGTGTCCTCCAAGTCAAGTCACACTAAAGTCTTTCTCGTTGAAAAAGGTGCCGTAGACAGACAAGTGGATACAACCAAAACATATAAGTTAAAGAAAGATGAAACTACAGATATTCTCCGCAAGTCATTCAACTGAACCACCGGTGGAATTTTGCAATGAAGGCTCTCTCCATCCCATCGAAGAAGAGCTGGGCTCTGATGGGGACCTCGCTCCCAACAGCCCGCCCCAGGTGCCTGTTGGCGAGCAAGACGCGTCCAAAACGAACAAGCCCTACACACGCCGCCCAAAGCCGCCCTACTCCTACATCGCCCTCATCGCCATGGCAATCCGAGACTCATCCACCGGTCGCCTAACGCTCGCGGAGATCAATGATTACCTAATGAAAAAGTTTCCATTCTTCCGCGGGAGCTATACTGGCTGGCGAAACTCGGTGCGGCACAACTTGTCCCTTAACGACTGTTTCCTGAAGGTGTTGCGTGAACCCGCGCGCCCATGGGGTAAGGACAACTACTGGATGTTGAATCCACACAGTGAGTACACTTTTGCCGACGGGGTGTTCCGTCGGAGGCGTAAACGCATCGTCAGCAAGAAAAGAAGCCTTGACGACTCTGGGAACCCAGTAAATGTTCCCTGTAACCAAAATCATACACATGCGCCGGCGTCAGCTGTTGTGCGTAACGAGAGCAGATTCACTGGCCCGTTCGCCATCGAAAGCATCCTCAGCACCACTACGTACAGTCGACGAGATAAGGTCAAAATGGACTGCAATTCTAGACTTGGCAACGGATTTCACTGGACTCCGGTTCAGCAGCTGCCACATGTCATGTCTTATCTCGCTCCCTGTGCGGCTCCTACCACGGATCTCCAGATTGGTACCGGTGCAGGCAGCGTTCCATGGTCAGAGACGCCAGAAGTCCCGAGTGTCCTGGTGTCACACACGAGAATCAGTTCTTCCCACATGACGTCAGAGGGATTCCCTCCGTCTCATTCCAGGATACAGACGGCTGCAGTTCGCACCAACAACCAGTTCTCTTTCAGAATAGATTCCCTCCTGTCCTGAGTCTTTCTCTCCTTGGTTTATGTCGAACTTGCATAATGGTTTCTAAATTGTGATCTGGAAAGAACAAAAGTCTATCATGGGTATATGTGCAAATAAGTTGTTGTAGCCTACTCATGTGTTTGTGCGCGGCTTCATGTTGTCTGTGTTTGTGATTTGTGTTAAGGCGTATAAGGTCAAATAGGCAGCCTCATCGATCTGTTATTGATGTTGAAACCTACTATTAAAATCTTAAGTATAAACGTTTCTCTGTGTTATTAACCGAGCACCGGTCATGACCCACACATTTGTCCTTCCAAAAAAAAAATCCCCAGATGCTACACAATGCGCTTGCATCCTAAAACAAAACACCCTTCCGAACTATTTTCAAGGCATAATTACTCAAATTCACCCAACAGCCTAAGTTAATTATCATAAAAATATATATTTTTATGAAACATATCAATTCCTAATAGGCATGTTCTGTTTCAGAGACAGAGGAAATCTTCTTGTTAAATCACACCAAATATGACCGAGATATATAACTTTTTATTTTATAAAATCTAGCCATAACATGCGTTTTATTATATTATTATAAATATATTGTAATTATATCCGACGTCTCTTTTGATTTGAAAAGGGTCAGATTCTATGTAGGATTTGTTTGTTTTACATTCTCCGTGACTTCTGAAGAATAAGCCTTTGTTCAAGTGTGTCTAAGTAACATCAGGCATCGTGTATTTCATATTTCAAGTTTTGCGATTAACACAGAATTGAAATGTCCACAAAATGCTTGCACACCAAAATGCACTGATGGAAAAAATCTGTATATTCTAGGATTCATTTAGCCAATATTAATTTAGCGGTAATCAAATCGGCATTGCAATTATCTTAGCTGTCATTTACCAGAATTCTAGCAGATATTGCAAATTTAATATCCAAACAAGCATATTTAAATTTTCATTTTTAAAATCGGATTCCTTTTTCTGTTGAAGCACATAAGCTTCACACACAAAAAAAATACTTATTTGGAAAGATTTTCATAAGGCATGTAAATATAATAATCTTGCATAGTTTATATGACATCAACACCCACATTCCAGAGTGCTTTAGCCTAACAGCAAAAATTTGGCAGATTATACAGAACACTGCATTCTACTGCTGGGACAACAAACCATCTTTTATCTTTGAGGAGAAACTGAAACGGGAATGAAAAAGCTTAGCTGATGCTCTACAGACAACATCGGCAGCTATGTCTGTCCATCTAATGAGTGTGTGGAGAAATAAAACAGGACCAGTTTATTTAAAACCTTCTAGAATTTAATGTTAAAAAAACCTCTTTACATGATTACACCTTAAGAAATAAATCTCTGTAGCTTTACAATACAGCAACTTCATCAGTTTGGAACACCTTCATCTCGGGTACAATACATTTAAAAATAGACTTTTTTTAAATAATAAAAAGCAACTAATTCCTTTCTTTTGGCTGTAGAAAACAGTAAAAACATAGAGGAAGGCAAGAGAGGAGAGGAATGTGTGATAATAATGTCATGCAGGGTTGTACATGTGACCCAAAGGAGTGCATGTGCATGTGCAAAGGCAAAACAATTACAGAAAAAGACAAGACATGTCATGATCAGTATGTCTACGAGACAAAAGGAGTGTTTTTTTTTTTTTTTTTTAAAGGAAGTAAAACATATGAGTGTAGTTTGAGACGGATGACTGAGTGTGCGTGTGTGTGTGTGTGTTTCTCAGGCATTGGGGTTCTTTTTCATCAGCTCGATGTCAGCCTCCACCATCTCTTTCACGAGTTCCTGCAGTCACACATACATAAGATGAGTCATGACATCTGAATGCGTCCAGTAGGTAAAAGGTAGTAAAGCACACGTGTGTCGACGCGTGTTTCAGAAAGAAAGTTGTCTCACCTCAAAGGTCACCTTCGGTTTCCATCCCAATATCCTCTCAGCCTTTGAGCTGTCCCCTTGCAGGTAGTCCTACGGAGAAAGAGACACATATGCTGTTAGAGTGATTCAATTAAATTGATTCAAATACCAACACTGTACACAAACATGGGTAATATCCCTACCCAAACTAGGCAGAAGAATGAATAAGTATCAAGGGTAGAGGTGTCCTCACCCTCGACACACACACTTACCACTTCACACGGTCTGTAGTACTTGGGGTTGACTTTAATATGCACCACCCCGGTCTCTGCACAGCGCCCAATCTCCTCCTCAGCCTTTCCCTCCCATCTTAAAGAGACAGAAAAATCATCAGTTGTTTGTGTGTGTGTGTGTGTGTGTGTGTGTGTATATGTGTGTGTGTGTTTGTGATATTGATTTACTAAACATCTGAGCTCAAATAAGTGTGTGTGTGTGTGTGTGTGTGTGTGTGTGTGTGTGTGTGTGTGTGTGTGTGTGTGTGTGTGTGTGTGTGTATGTGTGTGTGTGTGTGTGTGTGTGTTTGTGATCTTGATTTACTAAACATCTGAGCTCAAGTGTGTGTGTGTGTGTGTGTGTGTGTGTGTGTGTGTGTGTGTGTGTGTGTGTGTGTGTGTCTGGTGTGTATGCACTTACTGGATTGTTTTGCCCACATGTTTGAAGGCTTTCTCGACAAACTCTCGTACGCTGTGCACCTCTCCGGTTGCTATGACAAAGTCCTCCGGTTCCTTCTGTTGAAGCATCAGCCACATTGCCTAAGGGAGAGAGGAAGTGAGATGTATTATATTTTTACAGCAAATTTAATTTATTTTGAAACATCAAGCATCTAGAACAATAACTCGCCTCGACTGTTGTTGTGGTGGTAGCCAATACTTCAAAGAAGACAGTTTGATGCCAATTGTAATTTCATTTTTATACTATTCCACCAATACTTTTTGCCTTTAATTTCAGTCTCTTTTAAATCAACCTTTCTTTAATCTCACAGGGGCTGTGGAGCAATAAATGAACACAATAAACTAAGGGTAATCTGCTGCCCTCTAGTGGTCACAATGGAGAAAGGTTTTGTATTTATTTGTTTATTAGTGCGTGTGTGTCAATCATACTGGGTCCACGAGGAGGATGTCTGGTAATCGAGTGCCTTCATAAATGTGTGTGTGTGAATTTGCTTAGAGGGTACCTCTACGTAGTCTTTGGCGTGACCCCAGTCCCTCTTGGAGTCCAGGTTGCCCAGGCTGAGGCTCTCTGCCAAACCCAGGTGAATCTTGGCCACTTGTCGGGTGATTTTACGTGTCACAAAATTTGCACCTACACACAGACACACAAACAAACAGAGAGAAATAAATTGAACATGTGAGATCAGATTTTCAAGTTTCACAGCTGACATTTTCATCAAAATAAAATTAAAATGTCATGAAAAAATACCAAATCCCACTCCAACCTCCAACTAATCCCAACACATTTATCTCATTTATAACAGTGCCCCTCAGTAAAACCAGATGTTTAGGGCAAAACAACAAGCAGGGTTGATAGTAGTGGTATATGGACTACCCCTAACTAATAGTCACTCCTACATATTTAAAACCTTACTCTGTTTTGGTACTGTTGCTATTGCAACTCTAACGTTCTGCACACATCTCATCTCAACACTTCTTATCACTGTCATGTCATGTTGGTAAAATGTGCCATTCATGAAGTTATGTATTAGAAGTGTCATATAAGGTTGGTGAATGTATTACACTTTTAAAGTATATTGTTTGTGTGTGTTTGTGTGAGTGTGTGTGTCTGTGTGTGTGTGCGTGCGTGTGTGTGTGTGTGTGCATCCACAACCTTACCTCTTCGGGGGCTCTCATGGTTAAAGAGGATTCCATTCACAGAGAAGAGGTCGTAAGCCTCTCTGAAGTTCACCACTATCCAGTATGCGTAGAGCTTTGCAGCACCTATCAGACATGGGCACAGAGAAAGAGACGGAGAATAAAGGTCAGCATATTCTGTCAGTACATTACATTATGCTTGTGAAAGGATGCATACCTTTCCGAATGTGGATGTGTATGAAAGGCTAAGCTATCCTCACCGTGAGAGTAATGGGCCACATATTTTAGGTCTAAGGCTTCAATGTGACCCGTGTTGCAACTAAAGCATTACACTGAAACCTTCAATGAGGATTTAATACATTGAAGGGCCTTGACACAAACCTAAAATACCTGAAAATAAGAGGTTACTTTACACTTTAGCCATTTAAAACTTTAGCCATTTTTGAGAATTGTTGGGACGGCAAAAAAGGCTATGTTTCCCTTGAGAACATGCGTCTGGCATTTGTGTGTGTGTGTGTGTGCATGCTCATGGGTGTGTGCATGCATGCATGTTTACCATAAGGTGATCTGGGGTAGAACGGTGTGGTCTCTTTCTGGGGAATCTCCTGCACTTTGCCGTAGAGCTCACTGGTGGAGGCCTGGTAGAAGCGCACTGATTTTGTCAGTCCACATGTCTTCACTGCGTCCAGCAGGCGCAGAGTCCCCACACCGTCCACATCAGCTGTGTATTCCGCCAGGTCAAAGGAGATCTGTCCACGGACACACACAAGCAAACATAAACATACAAGAGACAAACACACCAAAGTAACGTGCGTATACGGTAACACACAGACAAGGGGAATTTTATAATAAAACATATATTGGAAAAATGGCAAGAGATGCAGAGTGTGGGATTGCATACTGTGACAGACGTGTATGTCCAAATATACAGCCGCGGAAAAAATTAAGAGACCACTTCAAAATTATCAGTTTCTCTGGTTTTACTATTTATTGGTATGTGTTAAAGCAAAATGTACATTTTAGTTTTATTCTATAACCTACTGGCAACATTCCTACCAAATTTCAAATAAAAATATTGTCATTTAGATCATTTATTTGCAGAAAAATGACAATTGGTCAAAATAGCAAAAAAGATGCAGTGTCTTCAGATCTCGAATAATGCAAAGAAAACAAGCTCATATTCATTTTTAAACTACACAATACTAATGCTTTAACTTAGGAAGAGTTCAGAAATCAATATTTGGTGGAATAACCTTGATTTAAAATCACAACTTTCATGTGTCTTGGCATGCTCTCCACCAGTCTTTCACATTGCCGTTGGGTGACTTTATGCTACTCCTGGCGCAAGAATTCAAGCAGCTCGGCTTCTTTTCATGGCTTGTGACCATCTATCTTCCTCTTGATCACATTTCAGAGTTTTTTTTATGGGATTCAGGTCTCGAAATTGGGCTGGCCATGACAGGGTCCTGATCTGGTGATACTCCATCCACACCTTTACTGGCCTGGCTGTGTGGCATGGAGCATTGCCCTGCTGGAAAAAACACTTCTCAGAGTTGGGGAACATTGTCAGAGCAAAAGGAAGCAAGTTTTTCTTCCGGGACAACGTTGTACTTTGCCTGGCTGAGGTTTGTAAAAGACCATAAGGATTGAACCAAAGCGGACTGGAGGGTCTCCTAGTTCGTCTTCTCTGATGAGTCCAATTTTCAGCTTTGCCCAACACATGGTCGTCTGATGGTTAGACGGAGACCTGGAGAGGCCTACAAGCCACAGAGTCTTGCACCTACTGTGAAATTGGACTCATCAGAGAAGACGAACTAGGAGACCCTCCAGTCGGCTTTGGTTCAATCCTTATGGTCTTTTACAAACCTCAGCCAGGCAAAGTACAACGTTGTCCCGGAAGAAAAACTTGCTTCCTTTTGCTCTGACAATGTTGTTGGATGGAGTATCACCAGATCAGGACCCTGTCATGGCCAGCCCAATTTCGAGACCTGAATCCCATAAAAAAGACTCTGAAATGTGATCAAGAGGAAGATGGATGGTCACAAGCCATGAAAAGAAGCCGAGCTGCTTGAATTCTTGCGCCAGGAGTAGCATAAAGTCACCCAACGGCAATGTGAAAGACTGGTGGAGAGCATGCCAAGACACATGAAAGTTGTGATTTTAAATCAAGGTTATTCCACCAAATATTGATTTCTGAACTCTTCCTAAGTTAAAGCATTAGTATTGTGTAGTTTAAAAATGAATATGAGCTTGTTTTCTTTGCATTATTCGAGATCTGAAGACACTGCATCTTTTTTGCTATTTTGACCAATTGTCATTTTTCTGCAAATAAATGATCTAAATGACAATATTTGTATTTGAAATTTGGTAGGAATGTTGCCAGTAGGTTATAGAATAAAACTAAAATGTACATTTTACTTTAACACATACCAATAAATAGTAAAACCAGAGAAACTGATAATTTTGAAGTGGTCTCTTAATTTTTTCCGCGGCTGTATGTATTCTTTCCTTGAAAAATACAAATATATGTATTGACATGTGTCTATGATGTCTCATTTGGAGTGGGTGAGAATGGGTGCTTATGCTTCTATGTTAGTGGAGGTCAACGTATCGGTGACTTCTTTTCAGAGTGTAAATAGTCACCTTGACGTGGCTTTGGGCTCCGAGGTTGTAGATTTCTGAGGGTTTCACCTCGTTTATGATCTTGACCAAACATGTGCTGTCCGTCAGATCGCCATAGTGCAATTTCATGTCTGCAGGATACAAGCAAACACATTAATGGCTGTACAAAAACACAGTAATACAATAATTTAAAACGTCCCTAAAAATGGAATGGAATCTATCTCTACTGTTTGCATGTGGTGAGGGGCTGTGCTGGAACTTCGTGTCTGCAGGATAGAAGCACATGCACATGCACATATACATAAGCACACACACAAACAAACAAACAAAAACACACGAAAATCATGCATCAATTAGTCATGCGTGTCTTGGAAGTACACAAAAGTCAGTGTTTGCTAAAATGGAAGCATATGTAACTCAAGTGTATGCGTGCATGGGAAGCCTGCTTGTCACTCACTTCCTTCTGTGTGTGTGCAGCGATCTTGGTAAAGGTGCTCAATGCGGCCGGTGTTGAAAGAACTAGACCTGCGCAGAATACCATGGACCTACACACACGCACATTTTGTGATTCATTAGAACTTGAAAAATGCACAACCATGTAATTTTTATTAGCAAAATAATATAAAAGCCTGCACACAAATTCTAAAAGAAGCTTTCTGCCATATCTCCCGTTTAGGTTTGTTTGCTGGTGAGGTTTGAATGAATATCACCATCTAAAACCAGAGAGGATTAGATGTGGTGTTGATACTATTTATAAAATGTTAATAACACTGGCATATATAACACGGGCATTATGGCAGTGCCGGATTGAAGCACTAGGGAAGAAGAGAGATTGTAAGAGATAGTGTGGGGGGGGGGGGGGGGGGGGGCAAGAGTGAGCTGGCAAGTGAGGTAAAGTGGTAAAGTGTGTGTCTGGGAATCCACAAGGGTAAGAACTGGCTGTTAAAAAATCAGACATCTTGCAATAAGTGTATGTGAGCAATAGCCTACATCTGGAAATAAGTGTATGTCTTCTGCCACCTACCTCATAGCCCTTTTCCAGAAGAAACTCTGCCAAGTAAGAGCCATCCTGCAATAGAGAAGAACAGTTAGTCAAACACAATTGAATATATGCTGTTGCATCACTCAAATAAACATATCCCTGTTGTCTGCTCAGTGTAAAACCCATTTTCTCACATAATCAAGCTAACCCTAATGTCTTTCCACGAACCCCAAATACAGTTCAATAAACCTTGATACAGTGCACTCTGAAGTGCCAGTGGGGTATGACTAGCCAGACACCTCTGTAATAAAACCTTCATGCTGTCTCAACTTCAGTCAATTACAGTTGTGGGCATGCTTTTTACACTATAAAACATTACATTATAAATATTCAGTAACATGGTACAGTGACACAATGTCACCATGCAACACAACAGAACTAAGACACCTTGTGTTCCTCTCCCATGTCATTGAACCACCACAGAATGTCTCAGCTTGCACTCTCTCTTTCACAGCCAGAAGCTACAGCTCTGGCTCCCCCTGGTTCCCTGTGGTCAGGGGATGGGGGAAGATTGGCACTGACGCCCATCTGCTACAACCTGCAGAACTCCTCCATTGCTTATATCTGATCAGACACTATCAACAAGCTCCTGCTGTGGCCTCTCTTGCACAGGCATTTTGGTTTATCCTGGTCTGCGGTGTGTCTCCTTATCTGGTGCGCGTGTCATTTGTTTGCTGTGTTTTGTCACAAGTGTGCTGTCTTTGAATTCCTCTTGCTGTCGATCCCTAAGTAATCTAGCCATACTGCTCAGTCTGTCGCTAGGAACTGTCCTGCACGTGTACTGGACAACGTCATTACAATGTGTCATGGTACATCGCCACTCCCTTCTCCATTCATCTACAGGTGTAACATTATGCTAAAGACAAACGATGACAAGGGGCGTTGCACCGGTTTTTCTGGTTGCACTAGGACTCTACTGTGAATTCTAATTTTGACCGGTTACGTGTCATCTTTTAAAGGTGAAATTTCAATTACAGCGTATTTCCCGACTCATTACCAATCATGCTGCCCCAATCCCTCTCTCAGCACACACACACAAACACACACACACAAAAGGACTTGACTAAACACCGTCCCCAAGGGCTGCACGATGCCCCCTGCTAATTTAGGTTTCGATCTATAATGTGTGCAAGCGTGAAAGGCGTTTCCCTATGCTTCATCCGAAGATGGTCAAAGCAGAGCAATTACAGTATCAGTAGGAGTAGACTCGTATAAGTCATAGCCTTCTTCCTTCCCATTCACATCTCTAGAGACAAAGCCCCTTACCTGACCAGTGATGCCCGTGATGATAGCTACTTTTCTTGGTTTTGCTCCGTTAACGACTCCAGGCTCTGCACACTCGGCCATTTCTCTGTCTACCTGGATGATTTCGGTTTGTTCTGTCTTCAATTGATACCGGCAAACAGTCAGGAACACTACAATCACTTTGTGGCCGTCTTGCACATCCGAAACAAGTTATACGGAAGCATACTAACCAGGAAGTGGGCGGGGAAATGTAACAGCCAATGGGAATATAGCACGACTCTGACACATTACGACACGCTTATTAGAATGTATATTCAGGCACACATGCACACGCCAATGTCAATACAAGTAGATAACGAAATTATTTTATATTTCACATATTTCTATTGATAAAATGTTTGTGTGTGTGAGAGAGAGAGAAGGAGAGAAAGACATGAGAGACATGATCCCAGAGGCTGTTCCCTGTGTATCCTCTGCTGTTCGTTTAAGTTGTCATATCTTTGTTTATCCATTCAGATATATTGTTTGTGTCTGAGAGTTTGGGTAGCCTAGAAGGCCTTGTCTCCTCCACCTGGATATTCAGGATCTTCTCACTATAAACATCCTGAATTTCCGGATTTTGGGGTGAGGGAGAACAGGTCTGGCGCACTACTACAGGCTTATAACACACCCCGCACAAGCACACACTTCTAGTTGCAAGCATTGGAATAATTGTCAGCGGGCAAGTTTCCACCCAAATTTATCCTACTCTCAATATTTCATGTCAAAACAAGGATGAAACAGATGAGTTCATGTTTATTCAGTGTCTTTAATCACATTGTGAGCTTTACAATAACACTCAAATGAAATACAACCACAACTTGGACAATAAAACTCAAGTCAAACATAAAATGAAACTCAAAAACTGAAAGTAAATGCATAGACAACAGGAGACACAATCAAAATTAACAATATGAGGGACTGGGTTAAGTTTTTAGACAGGGGCTTGGAGATATGAACATTAAATAGGATATCAGGACAAAGGCTAAGGAACATGGATTCATGTAGGGTGATGGTAGCAAAAGTAAGGGGTTAGGGATAAGGAAGAACAAGAACAGACCCTGATGATGGAAGATAAAGGCGTAAGCCTGAAGGCTTTTGAACTTGGGGTAATGTTGGAGGGTGGGGTAGTAGAGGAGGTCTGAGCTTTATTGTGCTCAAGGAAGGATCAAAATACGTGGGGCAATACAGCATGTAAGATCAGAAGCTAATCGTAGAATGTTGTGTTGTACAAGAGAATAGAGGATACACATTGATGAGTTAGGAGGAGGGGATGGGGGTATAGGTTAGGGTTTTGTCTGCTGTAGGATATGAAGTGATTACTCTCCTAGTCTAAAACAATACACACGTGAAACCGCACAATACATTATAAGTGAATCATAGGTAGTGTACTGTTGATTATTTGGCCTTCACGGAAGGTGAGATGGTAGCGGAATCGTCTGATAACACAGTAAACATTAGCACAAGGATGTCAGTGTTTGTGTGTGTGAACATAGGCATGTATGTGTGTGGCTTTTCATTAAGTCCTTGTGTGTGTAGAGTACACTTGCATGTGTTTTATCAGCATGTGTGTGTGTGTGTATGTGGGTGGGTGTGGGTGTGGGCATGTCTGTGCAATGAATGCGTTCTGTGTATGTGACAACAGGCATCATAGTGATTGGTCCTAGAGGTCGGGGTTTCATTCTGCAAAAGAAAAGTGTACACACACACAAACAAACAAACAAACACACACACACACACACACACATACACAAACACACATACAGAAGGAGAGACAGCACAGCAGAGTTTTTTTCAGATATTTACTTGCCACAACAACCAAACCAATGTTAAAGTCTTTGGTATAGAGGGTCTGCATAAGACGTCACAGTAGGCATAGGTCACTACGGCGACACCCACTACGTGTCTGAAAGTAGCAGCATTTAGCTTCGACATTGATCCTAAATACTATCCTTTTCACCTTCCTCTCCATAGTCTTTTACTCAAATACATCTCTATCACATATCATTTCAATGAATGTGTGGTTACTAGAACTTTGGATATCATTGTGTTGTTTCAGCTCAATTAGATATGTTTTTTGGGTTTTCCCAGAATTTAAGAGTCCTGTCACTGTGGTGTCAATGGTGGTATAACAAAAATATATGCTGCCTGCCACACCATTGTCGAGCTTATTCAGGAATTCTGGAGACTATATCCTCGTTTCCCGATAACGACGTATTTTAACGGCCTACATGGATTTTTAAGACATAGTAGACTCAGTAACACTTTCTATTTATGAGCGTTTCACGAACATCATCTTAATGTCAGGTGCACGAGCGCAACGTGCACGAGTTCTTAAGTATATCTTAAGAGCTGTTTACGTCAGGTTAACCTGTTTACGTTAATTGCTGTGAAATTAGCTAGCCTATGCGTGCATCGAACGTGCACTGTGCACTGAATTCGGGGCGGGGATAGTAACGCCGAACGACGCCCCTGGATAAGGTGTCGAGGGGGTTGAAGCGTCTGCATGCGTGACTGTATGAGCTATGAAACTAGAGATTTAAAAAAAGTTTCAATGAAGAACATGGTTGCAAATATATATGTATACAACTGTGTAGAGCACGAAACAAGACTGTCGTAATTTTTAAATGAATTATAAGCCAAAAATACTTACATGTAATGTATTTAGCATCTAGCTAGAAAGCTACCATATAAGCCAATGGAGTGGTAGCATAAGCGCTAATTGTGCCTTAAAACTACTGTTTGAAAGCTTCAGTTAAGACATACATACTCTGCATCGGTCGCGTAGCACATTTCAGATCAAACCGAGTCATTATAAACATATAAAAAGTTGTGTAGATAGCTTTATTAATGTAAAATATTCCTCACTTCGCCATTTCTTCCGAACGACGGGCAAACGACGCCCCTGGTGGATTGCATCGCTAAGTGTGAAGTTAAGTGTGAAGTTAAGTGTGAAGTTCGCTAAGTGTGAAGTTACTACTGGTCCTGACCACACGTAGAATTCTTCTCAGCGAAAGAACAATTTAAGCTAAGTGCGGCGTCGGGAAACTGCTCTGCAACGTAGGATCCCTCTTACGACCGATTTCAAGTGCTTTTTTGCGTTCGGGAAACGAGGCCTATCAGAGTAACTGTTCTCTCCATGTCCATCTGCCTCTGTTTCATTGCCCTCCCATTAATTCCCAATTCCTGTCAGAATCAGGTGGAGACAACTGGTTCTTTGGTAAGCTGTAAGGATCACGGTTGAGTCCAACCGCTTAATTTAAGCAGATAACCGTTTGCTTTACTCCGGTTTTTGCAGGTTTCCCTATTACATATTGCAGCATACTGTATGTTGAAATCAGTGCAAAGGGACATCAATGCATACCTTCTAAATTGTGTGTGTGTGTGAGTGTGTTTTACCTGCTCAGCTTTCAGGTGGTGGTAGTGGGGGTGTGTCTTTTGATGGATTCAGTTGCTTTTGCTGAAAGAGATATCGGGTGAATTGGGTGTTTGCTAAAGGGCAGGGGCATTTCCAAAGACCATTGTGAGTAGTATTGGTATGGGTGTGTGTCTCACCTTCTCATACAAGCGATAATGAAGTCCACGATCTGAAAGCCAGGGGTGCTTGAGGGACTGAGAGGCACTCATCCTCCAGCTGAAAAACACAAATAGTTGTGTGTAAAACAAAGCTATACCATGAGCACACACACACACACACACACACACACACACACACACACACACACACACACACACACACACACACACACACACACACACACACACAGAGAAACACACACACACACACACACACACACACACACACACAAACTCACCACTTGCTCTTGATCAGCAATAGTGTAATGAAGTCTTTTGCCTCATCTGAGGTTTGTGCAAATTCAGCCTCCTCAAAGCTCCACTGACAAGCAAGGATGTTGTTCAGGGTCTCACTGTCATCATCCCCAAGGAATGGAGATAGACCACTCAGCCTGGGTAATGGACACACACACACGCGCACACACACACACATACACACACACACACACACACACACACACACACACACACACACACACACACACACACACACACACACACACACACACACACACAAAGATACACACAGACAGACACACAAAGAAACACACATGTATGAGTGAATTTATGTCTGCATTAGATGCGTATATAGATACGTAATAGCAGTATTAGTTTGTGTGTGTGTGTTATCTGCTTACAGCATGTATGTAATCACTCCAAGGCTCCACATGTCCGTGGGGAAGGAGACAAATTCGTAATTAATCACCTCTGGAGCCAGAAACTCTGGCGTGCCAAAGTTTACCCTCAACTTCTCTCTTGGTTTATACCTGAGAGAAAGATTGATAGAGAGTGCAAACATTTTTGTGTGAGAGAGAGAGAGAGATAGAGAAAGTGAGAGAGATAGAGAAAGTGAGAGACATGAGATAAATTATCCCAGAGGCTGTTCCATGTGTTTCCTCTTGCTGTTCGTGTGTTCATATCTTTGTTTATCCATTGAGATAAATTGTTTGTGTTGTTTGGGTAGCCTAGATGTCCTTGTCTCCTCCACTCTAATCCTGACATTCAGGATTTCAGTTAAAAAAAACTGAATTTCAGGATTAGGATGGGGCAGAACAGGTCTTTCAGGCTCAGGTAGCTTGTGAATGAATGATACCCACACAGTAATCATAGTAAATAAGGAGTAGGTCAAAAAGGAATATGAGAGTGTGTATGTGTGTGTGGGTAGGCATTTCAAGACATGCCCCATTAAGTGATCTGGCTGTTACACTGCGTGTACACAAATACACACACATACATATTATGAAACATAAATCATCCATATCAATAAATTACATTAGAGTTCTATGCCAGTTTAAGTATTAGCCTTACCTCCTAGCCAAGCCAAAGTCAATTATCTTGATCTTGTTTGTCTTCCTGCTCACACATAGAATGTTCTCTGGCTGAAAGGTAAAATAAAACCATCAACAATATCTGATAAATAGAACAGTGATGAATGTTTGTGTGTGACCATTTTTGTGACTGTGTTTATCTGTAAAACATCTATTCCAGGGTTGGCTAACAAGTCCAGCTCAAAGAGCCACAACAAAACCCAAAACCATTTCGAAGAGCCACACTGTTACCAGACAATCATCAATGGCATGGAATGATTTAACATAACATAAGAGCCATAGAGAAGAGGTGACAGAGAATAACTAGAATGCGTTTCGTGAACGAACTGCGAGAGTGTGCTTGCTCTGTTGCGGCCATGACCGAGAGAACAAGTGACTTGGAATTGGGGCAGGTGTCAGCTCTCCAGCTCTCCCTGCTGGATGAGCATGCACAAATGAGTATGAACAAATGAGTATGCATGAGTGAGTATGCATGAGTGAGTAAACATGAGTGAGTATGCACGAGTGAGTATGCATGAGTGAGTATGCATGAGTGAGTAAACATGAGTGAGTATGCACGAGTGAGTAAACATGAGTGAGTATGCATGAGTGAGTATGCATGAGTGAGTAAACATGAGTGAGTACGCATGAGTGAGTACGCATGAGTGAGTAAACATGAGTGAGTAAACATGAGTGAGTATGCATGAGTAAGTATGCATGAGTGAGTATGCACAAGTGAGTATGCATGAGTGAGTATGCACGAGTGAGTAAACATGAGTGAGTATGCACGAGTGAGTAGAGCCCTGGTATGGAAGGTGTCTCTTAATATTCCTAGTTATACAGTTGAATGGAGAGGGACAGAGAGAGAAGAGGAACCGTGCGCAGGTGTCAGTGAGAGTTGTCAGTGAATCACAGGTGCAAGCCAGTTTAATGAGCCTATTATGATGTCATAATGCCTCAAAGTTCTGCCATGCAAGTCTATGGAGAAAAAAGGTGATGGGAAAAGAGGAATAAAAAAGGAGTGGCAAGGAGTACCGCCACGAAAAGTCATAGCAGCTTGCACCGGATCGGGCCGGACGTTTTGGTGTTTGAACGGCGTCTCTATCTCAATCGGGCGAGGAGTAGTTAGCTGCAAGAAAAACTACTAGAATAAAAAAAATAGTAAAAAACGAAGAACAATAGTGTGCTTCCCTTCGGGCAAGCACACTAATAATTGTACTTAATTAATTATCATGTTTCAAAAATACAAGAGAGCAAAGTGGTGGTAAAATAACTATATAAATACCGGCACTTCTCAAGATCTGTACATAACTGTGTCTCAATTATGCAGTTAATGTCAGATATCCTCTGTTCAATTTTCGTGCCTGACAGCTGGTTGAGGATAGCAATGACATTACATGCACAAGATTCTATTCCCATGTGTTGTGTATGCTGCTCATTCACTATTAGTTCCAGAAGCAGAAGAGTAAATTGTGCACACAAACCTTTATAATAATATGAGATTTTAAGGTCTTTTCTGTTTACCAGTAATCTTAATGTTTTAATATTTTATTCAGTACTGGAACATTCTGCAGTTAAGAGAAAAGGTGGTCAGCGAGGCGTACATTTGCGTTCATGTGGGAGCACAGGTGTGGGTGTACCTTCAGGTCTAGATGCAGGATGTACATTCTGTGCATGTACTGCAGTCCTTCACTGATCTGCCTGATAAAAAGAACTGTATCCAGCTCCGACAGATTAAAGCTCTCATCAATGATCCTGTCAAAAAGCTCGCCTCCCTCCACACTACACACACAGACACACACAAGCACACACACAAGATGACAGTTAAAAAGTTACAAAGTTAAGAGTTAAAAACAGACATTGTAGGGTTTTGTTTTCAACATATCTGGGCCTTTCACGTATTTTTCTTGTACGAATAGAGGGTAAGTGTGGTACTCACTATTCAAGTACAAGTGTGATGCCATAACGGGATTCAAAGGCAGCGTAGAGTTGGATAAGGTTAGCGTGGTCCAGCAGATTCATCACCTGAATTTCATTCCTTACAACATCCTATGCGTGTACACGCGCACGCTCACACACACACACACACACACACACACACACACACACACACACACACACACACACACACACACACACACACACAGAAATTAACAAAGATATGAACACATACAATTATCTGCACTTTGTACCTCCAAAGGAGAGTCTATATTATCTTACATTAGATCGAAACTGATAGCGCACAAACACTTACCTTCTCTTTCACACTCCTTGCTTTGATGATCTTAGCAGCTAGTGTCAGGCCAGAGGCCTTCTCTACACACTTGTGGACTATGCCAAAACGCCCCCTAAAGAAACACAAACACAATCATTTCACAGCCATCACAGTTGTTCAATTTGAGAGCACCTTCCTGTACAAAACAACCTACCAAAGACTAACAGTGTACAGCCTCTGCAGCCCAGCCCTATTTCATGGCAGAGCCTATTCACACCCACAAAGCAACCATAATACAGCCACACAATTGTTACACACTAAACAGAGCCATCTTAGCCACCAGAGACCAGTTTCACACTACAAATGTATTAATTACAAGTACATTTCTAACTTATTAGTTATATGTACACTAATAAGCACTGATACTTAAATTGATATTGAGTATATTCAGATAGAGTATACTACCACAGAAATATACAGGAGTGTTTTATTAGTTACTTAATTGTGGGCTTTGAATGCTTTGAATACAGCCTAAATTCAATTTAAGTGGATTTCCATAGGCCTATATGATTTGAATGTGGAGTTTGTGCAATCTAATACATTGTTTTTGGCAACATGCTTAATATACATAGGGCAGTATCATTTAATGCAATCTACCTGAGTTAGGTTTTCAAGATTGCAAACTTCCAAGGCTTATTGGCCTGAGATTGACAAAGATTGATCAAACTTATTGACGTGAGATGAATTTATTTGGATGCTAGCCTGAGACAGGATAGGTTGATGACTGGAAAAGCTACAAGTCTCTGAGACGTGGATGACGCCGAATTTTTCAAAATATGCTTTCACCAAAGCTGAAATCTTCTCAGGGACTTGAAAAGTAACTGACATGAGATGAAATGCTGCCTAAGTGATGTTCAAAACATAGGGTCTCTGTCCCTAATGAAAACATTCAGTAGTATATGACGGAGTGACACCAGGCCTAAAAGGCCTGAGACATTCACAGCTTATTCAGAACATTATCACCAACTGAGGATCTAAGACCAAGACCAATGATACCTGTGTGTGTGTGTGTGTATGTGTGTGTTTGTGTGTGTGTGTGTGTGTGTGTGTGTGTGTGTGTGTGTGTGTGTGTGTGTGTGTGTGTGTGTGTGTGTGTGTGTGTGTGTGTGTGTGTGTGTGTGTGTGTGTGTGTTTTTTGTTGTTGTTGTACCCTCCTAGCACTTCATCCGTGATGCTGTATAAGGCATTGATTTGCTGTGTCTTGGTCGTCACAATCCGATGTTCAAATGGAGCAGGTGGAGGGGGGCTACAGTCTAGGAATGAGCAGGTGAGAGGGAGAGGTAGATGGAGGGAGACATAGAAGGAAGGGGAGAAGGAGAGAAAGAGAGGATGATTATCATCCAGCATTGATGTCATCAAACATTTCTGTTGGTGCTGGTTATTGGTAGGTTTCCTGTATGCCTTATGTTGCCAGGTTATAGTATATATTTTTCGCTCAGGGTCAGTCAAATTCAACTGTCAAATGACTCTGTACTTGAAGCAGACAATGGAGGAAAAAAAGACGAGATAAAAGAGGAGAACATGAATAGATCAAAGAGAAAGGGACGGGGAAGGGACACATTGTGTGAGCCACGGCTTACCAATAATGTACTCTTCTGTGGAAGGCTCTCCATCCTTCAGTGGTTCTTGTGACCCCGCATCCACACCCAGAGGTCCTGCCGCCGCCTCCACCCCAACCACCTCACTCCTCTCCTCTTCGGTCTTTGCTTCCTTCTCCACCTCCACTGCCAGTTCTTCTTCTTCTCTCTTTTCTTTATCATCCTCCCTTCTTTCCTCCACACGACTCTTTTTCTGTTCTTCCCTTTGCAGATCCTCCTTGGAGAGGTGACGCTTAGAGCTCAACATCCCCTCAGAGCTTCACAAACACATACACACAAACAGGCTAGGAAAGTCTCTCATAGCTATTTATGTCAGTCAGTCCTATCCAAATATCAGAGTGTCAGAAATATCAAGCAAATGGCACATTCTTGTGCATATTTGGGTAAGACAAATGTGTAAGAGAGATGAGTCAGTGTGTTTCTGTAAATAATTGGGTAGGCTACATATTAACATTTTTAACTCTGTATTTATTTAGGGGTGAGAAGTTCTTTATATATTTAAATGTGTGAGTAAACATGATTATATACATACTGTATATGTGTGTGTGTGTGTGTGTGTTTGTGTCAGTGAGGGAGAGTAAAAATGTGTGTATGTGGAAGACTTTAAGGAAGGTTGTACTTCCAAGTAAATGTACCTTGGGCTGTTCTCAGACAGAGTGGTCTGAGGCAGAGGCTGATATCCATCTTTTATCTCCTCTTTTTCTTTTATCGTGATACTTTCCCTCACTTGGTCCTTTTCTCCTTCCTCTTCAGATTTCTTGTTCTGCACATCCTTTGCAACTTCTGTTTTTTGCACGTCCTTTTCTATCGCCGTCTCTTCCTCTTGTTTATCAGGTTCTTTTCCTTCAGGTTCTCTTTCCTCTATCTCAATCTGCTTTTCCAGCTGTCCATCAATCTGTCTTTTCTCCTCCTCTATCTCTTTGTTCTCTGAGACCAGGTCCAGCTGCTCCTTCTTCTGATGGTGCTGGATGTCACCGAGAGAACTTTCAGCATCATTTCCGTCGTCATAGGAACGCTGGAAGTTCTCTTCGTTGTGTTTTTGCACCTCCTCTGAAAGCAGAGCCTGGGCTGTATCTGATAATGAATGGCACACAGAATACACACACACACACACACACACACACACACACACACACACACACACACACGAACACAAACACAAACACACACACACACACACATAAACACAAAGACACAAACAGTGCAACATATGTGTGATTACTAGTGCTAAGGGTGGGAGAATGGTGTAAATCAAGGACTAGGCAAGTAAAACTGGGGCAGTAAAAGTGAGTATCGGGGCAGAGTTCTGTTTAACAGGTACTATCGCACAGCAGTCTGATATTAGGAAGCGCAAAGGCCAACAGTGTTCTGAGAGTACGGATAAGTGCAGTGAGTGAGGAAAATATGTAATAGAACAGGAAAAATGGAAAACTGACAGTCTAGGGACCAGTTCAACAGGTCTGAGTGACTGTGTGACACAGTGCCAGTGAGATTTCATAAAAAACATACATTCTTTGAGTATGAGTATATAGAATAAGTAAGTGTTAGTGTAAAGGTAGGGTCTGTAAAGGCCGAATTATGCTCTGTTTTAGACGTAACGCGTAAGCACGTAAGATACACAACCCCCCCTTGCGCGGTAAAATACCCCCCCTTACGTGCTTAAGTGCGTCGCCCAAAATTCCTGACTATGCGACTAAAACACTACGGCCCTACACAGCTCACAAAGGCTGTGATTGGCCGGCTACCACAGCCTTTCACACAGAGTCTCACGTTTCCGGGTTAATAGCATACAGTCTTTTTTAGACCCAGACATTTTTTTAAATCATGAATACCCTGCAGACCGTCTCACAAGCCTTTTCTTATGGATTAGGAACAAACATAACAGAAGAGGTCCGAAGACATGAACTCCTTTACAAATCCTCTTTAAACACTTATAAGGACGCTCAAATTATCGCGAATATCCCATTCTCACCCGCGATTGTTTGGAGAGAATGTGGTCATTCACGAACAAATAGGTACTTTCATATTCATTTTCCGCCACTTGTGAGTCATGGTGATATCTTTCATTGAGTTTATATTGACGTGAATCCATCAATTGCACCAGCGAGTTTGATAGAATGAGCCCCGTCTGCTCATACAAAAGTTAACAGTAACCTGCCGTTACCTTGTGGCCAGCACCATTGTAGTTACAAGCATTGACAACATGATGAGATTCTTTCGCCGTTTACCACCTCATCTTTGAATAATGTAACTCATAAACACATCGTTTTAAAGCCTGTCGCAGTCATTAAAAGATGTCAATAAACGAACTTTTGCGTCATGTGCTGTCTTTTTCGCCACTGGTACTGAATTGCCAACATTTGTATTTTGTGTAACACATGTATTCATAACATCAAGCCTTTCGCCCACTACACTTTCATGCTCCGGTAAGTTTTTTTCCTTTGTCCTGCTGCAATAAATAGGCTTACTTAACTAAAAAAAAAATCTACAGTTCTGGCGTCAATTTGCTTTGCAACACGCAACACGGCTCACAAGCCTTGCAACACGGCTCTGCGTCTAAAATGAACCTTAAATCAAAACTTGTCTAAAACAAGTTCCTTGTGTAAATTACGTGCTTACGCGTTACGTCTAAAACAGAGCATAATTCGGCCTTAACTATGGTAGTCTGTGAGGGGCGTTTTAGACAGTCTGTCCCAGTCTAACTTCAGGAGATGATAAAGAGCATTGGCAGTATGCACAGGCAGAATGTAGGAGCTGCACACCTGCTTCATCTGGAGACTTCTTTTTCTTCTGCGGTTTGAAGCTCTTCAGGTGGCATGGCTCGTCATCCTTCTTTGCTTTAAACTAGGGAAAAGGTTGGAAATAGGAGTGATACAGAGAAAGGCAGATGGAAGATATAGAGCGTGCTTCACCTCACATGCTTATGTACAAAGGGCGAGGTGGTTGCAAATGAGTCTGAGAATTACAACAAGGAAGTTGTCCATTTGTTATGAAATAAAGATAAGTATATATATGTAGATTGCATTCCCTTGTTACTTCCTGTGTGTGTGTTTGTGTGTGTGTGTGTGTGTGTGTGTGTGTGTGTGTGTGTGTGTGTGTGTGTGTGTTTGTGTGTTTGGGTGGGGGGAGAGAGGGGTATTAGGGCCCATAACAGTAATAGACACACATGAAGTACGCATGCATACACAAGACTTCAGCTCCTGTGCATCACTGTGTGTGAGTAATATTTTAAAAACTATTCCTCCCTTCCAACAAAGCAATTTGAGGCCAAATTATGTATGCTAGGTTTGGCTAACCAGACTCAAATATACACAGACAGTTAGTTGGAAAGAATTGATTCATTTAATGGACTCACAAATGTCATCACACCATATGACGTGGAAGTTACTTGTTACACAATCTCACCCGGATCTTTTATTTTATACAAGGAAGTCACCATTCAAAGGATTTGTGGATGACACACACACTCAAAATGTCAACAGGCAGCTGGCTGAAAGCACAGAAGTAGTAGGCTTACCTTTTATTGGTAACCTTACTGTTACGGTTCATTGTTTTTGAAATAAGAGGCCTGACTTCTATGTTCACAGCAAACTTGAAAAAAAGAAAATATTAAGCCATGGTTTAACTGCACTATAGGCCTTGTTTATCTGAAATGTGCACTTTATAATTTTATTTTGTGCCGCCCTGTTTGGCAATGTTGTTTTCAATAAAATAAAACATTGCATAAAGCAAGCCAATCCACCTTCCATGTTGATAAGAGCATTTAAATAAAAAAAACATAATTGAAGAGACATTTAGAATGTGCGATTTATTAATTTGCGATTAATCGCGATCAATTTTGAGTTAACTATGACAAAAATGCGATTAATCGCGACTAAATATTTTAATTGTTTGACAGCACTAGTAAATATCAAATCAAGGCACTGAAATAATTACATCTGACCAAATATGAGCATAAAACTGAACAGATGAAGGTTTCCTGAACCAAAATGAGTTATTTTATTAGTTAGCAGGAATTAATTTAACATGAATGTATCTCAAACTATCAAATATTAAGTTATCAAACTCTGCGTTGAATTGGAATGGTATTAGGGTTAAGGGAACTCTAATGCCAATGGAGAAATAAACATAAAATATAATGTGCTTTCTCCATGACGAGAATATTTTCTTAACCCCTTGTAAACATCATAAAACTGTATGTCAGAAATAGTTCTGACAGCTAACAGCTGAAAGCTTGTGACTTATGTCCCCCCTGCCAGTGTCACATATAGGGCTAACAGGCATGGAAGCGTCTAGAACACAAAATGTCACCTATTGCATATCTGTGGATTTGCTGAGCAAACAAAAGCCTGTCGTGTGTACATAGCATCGTAATAAACTGAACTTGAGTGAGCCTCATCATTCCTTCTCTCTCTCTCTCTCTGACACACACAAACACAGATATAGATTGATAGAGAGAGATGGAGAGATTGAAAGAGTGAGAGTGTGTGTTGCACTTATCCCTTGCACTAATCTTAGAATAGCATGAGCAGTGTATTGTGGGTAATTAAATATGTCAGTGTGATTGATCACTTAATTTCCACTTCACTTTAGTGTCAGTCATCTCTCTCTAAGTAAGTAGCTATTTCTAATGTGTGTGTGTGTGTGTGTGTGTGTGTGTGTGTGTGTGTGTGTGTGTGTCTGTGTGTGTGTGTGTGTGTGTGTGTGTGTGTGTGTATGTGTGTGAATGTGTGACGTGCGTCTTTGTACGGGTGTGGTATGTTCCAACGACTCATTTAGACCTGCATGAACTTATCTCTTTTCAACCCCATTTTCATAGCAGTAATGCTAATAACCAACTACACTAGAGGAAGTTGAAATCAGGTAATGAATACTTGCAGTGGACTCACGTACCTGCACACACAAGAACACACAGACACACACACACACACACACACACACACACACACACATAGACTGGTGGCAGACATTAACTGGTGGCAGCTCAGCTTAATGAGATGTGTAAACGACCGTCACCAGAGCTCTGAGAATGAAAGGTGATGCCAAGTTACAGAGGCACATTCCCGGGGAGGGGTAGAGTCAGGGGGCAGGGGAGACAGCGGGAGAGAGGAGCAGGAGGGAGGTAATCTTGTCTGTAACGTAGGAACACACGTGGTCCTAAAGGAGGAACTGTGTTCTGAAATAGAGATTGGCAGAGAGGCGAGGGGTTGGAAAGGACATGTTGCCCCCATCCCGCCCACCGCTCCAGAGTTCACCGACCTGCGTCAAAACCCACAGATTCTAAAGCCATTTCTAATGTAATTCACCTTGTGGATACTACTTCACAGCTGTTTGACTGAAAGTCAGAGTGATCACGGCCCAACATGTCTTTTTGGGCGGCCAAAAATAATATATACACGTTTTTTTTTCTTTTCATTGGCTATAATTGCTTAGGTTACTGAGACGTTAATGGACCTCTCATCTTGATGTCCAATGTATCAACCATGGGCAGTCAAAAATACCAACTGCAGAAGTAATTTTGATAGCAAGAGACCTGGACGCTGTGCAAGACATTGAGTCTTGTCTCTCTATGGCAGTTCTCAAAACAGTACAGCCATGCATTTTATACACACTATAAAACAGTTTAAATGATAGCAAAAATACTAATATTTACAGAGGGGTTGTCTAATGATCACAGTAAAACCAGCAAGGCTGAAACATACTTCTGGGGTCGCAAGACGAGAGATACAACGGTCAAAGTTAGTGCGAAATATGATAAATCTTCCCATTCATCTGGACTAATAATGTGAAGGTGTTATTCAATACCAAACTAATGTATGGAGTGCGTGGCATTCTATGTGCTTGACTGCTGTCTGAGGGGCATCACATCTCAACGTGACACATGTGAAAGCCTTTCTGAGAAAAAGCGCAGCAAGTAGCACGAATAGAATGTTTGTAATTCTGTTCTTTTGGCGGTGCTTCTTTTAATGGCGTTGCGCCCCAAGGAGAACTGAGGACCTGTTGGCACACAGGGTTTGCCCTGACCACTCCTCTACGTACATCCTACTGATACAGGACTGGCATCTGTGACCCACATCTGTCATTCTCATCCTCTCATATCATCCTGTTATCATGGTGCCAGGAGACGAGCCCATAACTCATGTTAAAAGACACACTGAGAGGAGGACGCCTACATAAAAACAGGCAGAAGAGACAGTGTGTGGCACACTGAAAGAGTGTGGCACACTAAGACGGATTACAGACTTGAGGAGACAGACACAGTTAGATAGACAGACAGGACAAGATGACAAAAGACAGAATTGCAGAGAGGTAGACCAATGTCTGAGCTGGAAGACTGAAAGATTAGCTTGTAAAACAGTATGATAGGGAGACAACCAGACAAGGGTGTACAAACACTAAAAGGAAGACAAAGAGGTGGGTTTTGATGCAAAAAGGCAAATGGCATGCAGACAAGCAAGAGACACCATGGAAGATGAAAAGGAAGACACACACACAGACAGATGGAAGGACAGACATGGTTACAGATAAGGCCACATGTCGACAGACATAGAGGTGGACACTCAGACGATAGACATAGAGGTGGACACTCAGACGACAGACATAGAGGTGGACACTCAGACGACAGACATAGAGGTGGACACTCAGACGACAGACATAGAGGTGGACACTCAGACGACAGACATAGAGGTGGACACTCAGACGACAGACATAGAGGTGGACACTCAGACGACAGACATAGAGGTGGACACTCAGACGACAGACATAGAGGTGGACACTCAGACGACAGACATAGAGGTGGACACTCAGACGACAGACATAGAGGTGGACACTCAGACGACAGACATAGAGGTGGACACTCAGACGATAGACATAGAGGTGGACACTCAGACGATAGACATAGAGGTGGACACTCAGACGACAGACATAGAGGTGGACACTCAGACGACAGACATAGAGGTGGACACTCAGACGACAGACATAGATGTGGAGACTCAGACGATAGACATAGAGGTGGACACTCAGACGACAGACATAGAGGTGGACACTGAGACAATATGCAAACATATGCAGCATGCAGTCAGACAACCATGCCAGATAGATAAATAAACAGAAAAGAAAAGGATCCAAACATACAGACAGATATATAGAAAGATATTTAGCCAGGTAGACGGATGACAGACTGATGCCCAACACACACCCTGGATGACAGGGACTGACAGCTTGAGGCTGAAAGACAAACACATCCAAAGACATGGAAAATGATATACATGAACGATAATCATGTATAACGATAGAAAGAACAGACAATAAAAAAATACACATACATGCAGCCAGGCCGTGCTCTATGTATGTGCTCATATAATTCATTTACAGATCAGTAAATCTATCTACGTACATCCAGCTGATACAGTAATGTCCACACTGAGGTGAGTCAACCAAACTATCCATCCATCTATCCACCCATCCAGCCATCCACCTATCTGTTGAGACATCTGTCTGCCAATCAGTATGTTTTTAAAATGGTATGTCATGAGATCATGTAGGAATTCAGGTATGTATTTCACGCAACGCAATGATCAATCACACACATAAGACACACACACACACACACACACAGGCACGCGCGCGCACACACACACACACACACACACACACACACACACACACTAACATTTATAATTGTATTTTATTTGGATTAGTGAGTGAGAGACCTAATGAGTGTGTGGTTTTGAGGCTGCATGTGCATGTGTGTGTAACTACCTGTGCATCTGTCGCGGTCTCTCCCTTCCTCTTGTGGCTCATTAAATTCCATAATCGTCTCCAAACGAAGGAAGCAATCAAACAAACACTCCCAACAATCCACACATCCCGATCAGCAAAGAAATTCTCCATAATGGCCATTCACACACACATACACGCACACTCACTCACACTCACACACACACTTAGTAACTCTATTTGCACTCTGGACTACTGTTAAGGCAGTCCTCAGATGAAATGAATTTCTTTTTCTCACTGTTTATCTATTACACTGTCCCTATGTTTCCCCTTTTTCCTTTCTTTTCTTTCTTTCTCTCTCTCTTTCCCCCTCTCTCTCTTATTCCCACTTGAAAACTGCTATGCCCTTGTTGTTGACACCGGCTTTGCAACCTGCAGTTTGCTGACGATTAGGAGAGTGAGAGAGAGAGAGAGAAGAAGGGGGGAGTGGAAGAGAGAGAGGGGGGGTGAGTAAGAGGGAGAGGGTATTTTCCCTATAAGGAGTGTGTTGCCTGTCTAGGAGACGAAAGCAGGACAGGTGGAAGTCAGACACCACAGCAACACAGCTACGGTTTCACACATACAAGCACACACACATACTCTTGCTCTCTCTCTCTCACTCACACACACATACTAACTCTGAATATTAAAATTGATTGCTTGAGACTATCTCCTGATGAATCAGTCTGTGGTTGATAATGTGTGTTTTAATAAATGTGTGTAGCTTGTTAATAAATCTAGCTCACAAAACCTTGTCTCACAGACTCACACTTATAGCACTCAAGCTTTATTTTGACACAGCAGCTCTTTAATCAACTACCACCAGAGCAGCCCAGCAATATGTTAATGATGCTTTAATAATAATCAACCCCTCTGCAAACTATATAGCAACATAATACCAGCCTAATGACACTCCAATCAAACTTAACAACAACTAAATTACACTCATCCCAACCCAATCACA
>NC_137921.1:38883153-38893153 GCF_963457725.1 Sprattus sprattus | reverse complement strand
ATAGACACACACACAAAGCCGCAATTTGAAATGATTAAAACACATGTATCACACGATCCTGAAGCTTTGGCTCTCTGACAGTACCTTTAGCAGTTCAGATTTGATCTAAAATAAGCCTCATATCCAAATTTCATCACCTCATCCACACACGCACACACACAGTGTTTGATGTGCTGTTGAGTGTGGTGATGATGTGTGGATATGAGACTTTTATTTTGGCTGAACTCTGATCTGCTAATGCTGATGTCAGAGAGTAATATAAGAGTTAATGTGTGTGTGTGTGTGTGTGTTTGTGCGTAAAATGTCTTTTATCAGATCCCTCACCCACACACTCTTTCGTCCCTTCATCTCTCTCTCTCCCTCTCTCTCCCCCCTCTCTCTCTTTCTCCCTCACTCCCCTTCTCCCTGCCTCTCTCTCTCCCCCTCCCTCCCTCTCTTTGTCTTTCTCTCTCTTTCTCTTTCTCCCTCCCCCTTCCTCCCTCTCTCTCCATGTCTCTCTCTCTTTCTCTCCCTCCCTCTCTGTGCCTGGTGTATAAAACATTTTTCTTTATGAAATGTCTTACTACTGTAATACATCCATACCTTTCTGTGTGACTGTCTATGTCTGTGTGTGTGTAAGAGACAGAGAGAGAGAGAAAAAAAATAGAGGAAGAGAAAGAGAGATTTGAAAATGTGGTATGTGTAGCTCAATCAGAAAAGTCTAAAGTCCAACAGAGTTACACTCACACACACTAACACACACACACACAAACACACACACACACACACACACACACACACACACACACACACACACACACACACACACACACACACGGACAGTACCTCACCCCACTTTATGGATGTGTTCTACTACCACTGTGACCACACCTAAAAGTCAAACAGAAGATCCTCCAATATGTCTCTCATGCATAACGCAGTTCAGGCAGACACATTTTACTCCCCCTATAAACACACACACCCACACACACACACACACACACACACACACACACACACACACACACACACACACACACACACACACACACACACACACACACACACTCATAAACGCACCTAGTGCTGGGTGTTCATATCCACTCAGTGGGCGTGGCAATAGCAGTAAAGGCCAGAAGAGTTAGTTCCACGGAAATATACAGAAGACAGAACAACCAACTGCATGTCAGTGAGAGGGAAGACGGGGAGAGCTTTTTCAACCTGATTTAATCTTCCACTGTAAGTAGGGAAACCATTCAATCTCTTCCATTTTATCATAACGTCAGCAAACAAGAGCCTCAACATCAGTTTCGCCCATGTCATTGGTCTGTGTTTAATGTAAACTGTAATGTTGGCTGTGTAAAGGCATGTTTTCTCTTACTCACTGTAAAAATGTCACACACCCTGTGTGTGTCCATGTCATACTGCCTCGCCTGTGTGTGTTTGTGGTGTTTATGTATGTAATGTATGTAATGTGTTCATTACGCCTTCTCTGAGAGACCTGCCATCCTAAATGTTTTGGTCACTCCAAACAAAAACAGATGGTTCGTGTGGTTTGATCATCATGTTTGACCGTAACTTGCCTAACGCAGTGGGTCAGACTCTTATCTGACTACTTCTGGTCTGCTGCAGCTGTTGCCATGGAGACGTTGAGTCGTGCCAATGGGGCGTTTGCACTGGACCTGTACCGTGCGCTGAGCAAGGACGGCGCCGGCGGCAGTCTGCTCCTCAGTCCCCTGAGCATCAGCACCGCGCTAGCCATGGTGTACCTGGGGGCTCGCTCACGCACAGAGGCAGAGATGGGCAAGGTAGGAAAAGAGTATTGTGAATGGATCATTCTGCCGCAACTTCACCAACACATGAGGTGCTTGGATGAGGGGGGGTAAGATTCAAAAGAAGAATCCAGCTAAACTTGGTGGTTGAAAAGCAGTGAAAATGTGAAGCCTTGAGTTAACATAGGTAATGACTTATCGTACACACCCAGGCCTTGGGTGTGCACTTGCATACTGGCAGAGAACCAATACGCTCAAACAGTTCATAGGTCACTAGTCGCTACGTATATGATTTTGTTATGTTTTCACATATCTAATAGTTATGCATGTATAATGAGCTGGTGTGTTTGTGTGTGTGTGTGTGTGTGTAGGTGATGCGATTTGATCAGGTGTCTGATGTCCACTCTCATCTTCACACTCTCATGGGGAAACTCTCCGCCCCCAGCTCCTCCCATATTCTCAAAATGGCCAATCGCCTTTTCGGAGAGAAAACCTTCAACTTCTCACCAGTAAGCACTCAATCGCCTTTCAAGTGTAATGACCACCACAGCTGTGCTGACAATCCCAGACTGGTGTGTGTATGTGTGTGTGTGTATACAAAGACATGCAGAAATTCTTATTTATACAGAAAATATATTCGTGTGTATAGGAGTTCCTGGGAGGGATAGAGAAGAACTACCTGGCTGAGCTGCAAGCGATGGACTTCCTCCAAGCTGCTGAGGAGGCCAGACTCACCATCAACCAGTGGGTGAAGGACAAGACTGAGGGTAAGGATCACACACACAGAAATACACACATACATATGCAGACATACACATGATGTTTGTGTGCATTTGACTGTGCATGGTTTCTTTGAAAATGTGTGTGTGTGTTTGTTTACCTGTGCTCTGTGTGTGTTGTGCCAGATAAGATTGAGGAGCTACTGAAGGCAGGGGTGTTGACAGGAATGACGCGTCTGGTTTTGGTGAATGCTGTCTACTTTAAGGGCAGCTGGATGCATCGCTTCAGGGAGAAGAACACCAAACAGATGCCTTTTAGGATTAGCTCGGTAAAATAACAAGACGCACACATTCAATCACACAGATCTCTAAAACCACGCACTCTCACAAACACACACATTCAATTTTTAAAACCTCTAAAATAAAGTGTGTGTGTTTGTGTGTGTGTATGCCTGCATGTTTGTGTGCACATGTTAAGACTGAGACCCGGCCAGTGCAGATGATGTCCCAGGTGACGAAGCTTCCCTATGGCTGGGTTGATGAGCTGAACCTTCAGGTGCTGGAACTGCCTTACACACAGAAGCAGCTTAGCATGTTCATCCTGCTGCCTGAGAAACCATCTCTAAGCAAGGTGTGTGTGTGTGGGGTGGGGTGGGGGTGGAGTGGGGACACAAATACAGACAGAGAGAGGAGACGGAGCATGTTTGTCAGTGTGAGAGAGTGAGGGAGAGAATGACACAACCTACTGGAATGGATATCTACCTCTACACTTAAACTCCAATCTGTATGTTCAATTTGGAACCTTAACGCTAACCTTCTGAATGCCCACAGCTGGAGAGCATGCTGACTATTGAGAAGCTTCTAGAATGGACAGACCCCTCAAACCTTGACGATGGCAGTGAAGTGGTCCTGCATCTGCCTCGCTTCAAGCTGGAGACCAGCGTTTCCCTGGGCGACACGATGTCCGGGCTTGGCATGGGCTCGCTTTTCGATGCGGCAAGCGCCGACCTGACGGGCATGAGTGCTGACGGCGGGCTCTTTATCTCCACGCTGGCGCACAGCGCTGTGTGCGACGTAACCGAGGAGGGCACGGAGGCGGCGGCTGCCACCGCTGGTGTGGCATCCTTCTGCATGATTCAGGAGGAGCACTTCAAGGCCGACCACCCCTTCCTCTTTCTCATCATGCACAACCCCACCCGCAGCATCCTCTTCCTCGGGCGCTACTGCGGGCCGGAGTGAGGGATGAACTGGGTACCTAAACCACTGAGCCATTGTCATAACTACGACAGAGTATTAGGGCCACATGAAGGGGACTTTTTTGGGCATTTTGAGAGTAAAGTGGAAATTGCAAAAATAAAGTTTGAATACCATTTTGAGAATAAAGTTGATATGTTGAGAATAAAGTCGAAATTACTAGGTTTCACACTCCAAGAGTTAACTTTATTTTCGAATGTATTCTCAGAATGAAAAAAATTATTCCTCCTGATTTTGAATAACAAAGCACTAAGTACTGTTATCTAACAGAATCAGTTTCTACCATTTTAGAACTAGACATTACCCTCACTCTCCCCAGTACTTAGTCTTAAATGTATACCATTGTAACTAATTATATAAACTCTTCATGGTTTACGTCTATCACACAAAGTCGCTAGTTTGCCTACAAGTTTAAATAAAGTTAAATAAACTTGTCTAAATCTGAAGCATTGTAAGAATTGTTTAGGAGTAAGCAAGTCAGGTGGTGGATAACTAAATTAACTTTAATATATGACGTACAAAGGCTTAGCAACGTTAGTTAGCAACAGGAAGAGGCTTCTCAAAAGATTTTAGAAGGGCGTCAAGGTCCACATAACCACAGTAACATAGTCCACAGAGCTGCACAATACCACCCTATGTCATGTGGACTTTATCACCAGCTCAGTATTCAAACAGACTACAGTCCGGATGCTCTCAGTTGAGAATCAATCACTTAGAGATGAAGAGGAAGAGGAAGATGAGTGAAAAGATTAGGGTGTTTATGAAGCCCTGTCATTTAAACACTGAACAGAACAGTGGAAGCACTTGAAGAGTATTTGCATGAACGGGTCCAATGCATCAGCAGTCATGTATATTGTTATGGACACCATTGGTATTAGAGGACTCTCTCAAAGAAAAAAACATTTCGTGGACCTCCACAGTTAACATGCCATTCTATACTTGAAATGGCACTGCCATGCTAGGTTTACAGAGTTTTGTCTTGGTTTTGTGCTGGTTCTTGTAGGAAGCGAAGGTGAAAGGATCCCAGACGTCTCAGCAGGTCTTCCAGCTTATGTGGAGGCATGAGGACACAGATCCTAAATTACACACACACACACACACACACACTAAATATAGCACAAAATATGGCATTGCCAACAGTTTGGTATCAAATGGTGTTAGTAAACCCAAAATTCCTGATAAGGAATCTGACATATTATCCACATCATAAACCTGTTACTCACCACACAAATAAGGAACTGGTTTGTCACCTGCAGTGAGGAACAGGTTTAACTCCTCACTGCAGGTGACAAACCAGTTCCTTATTTAGCTGCTGCACCACAGTCACACAGCAGAACCAATCAAATACCCCACTATGGCAAGACAGCTAGTCTAGGGTGTGCCCTAGAACTACTATGGATTCTAAAGCTTGTCACCTGGAGGAACCTTTAAAATGTTCTACAATTCTTTGGTTCTAAGAAAACTTTAGACAAGGTGGAGTAGAACGCTTATTGGGTCTATTGAGTGTACAATATATAAGTACTATATCTCTTGTACATATATCTTTGGGAAATCATTTAAAGTTGTTAGGAACTCTTTTCACTTAAGCTCTAAGGGTTAGGGTAAGGGTTACTATAGAGCCCAAGAGAGCAGTGTGTACTTGTGGCTAATTCTGTGACACGTGCTGTAGTTTCATCCAAAGCCATTATTTCAAACTTTACTACAGTTCGCATAACAAAACTCAGAATATGTGCATTAGAGAATGTGTCTGTGAGTGCAAATACATGTGTGTGTGATCTTACCTTATGTACCAGCAGCTTCCTGTGGTTGAGTGGTCATCACATACACACTCGCTAAGCCCCACACACACCCCCTTCTCCTCTAGGAGTCTCCCACAGTACAGTGGCCCAGCACTCACTCCCATGACCTGCACTCACACAAGATGTGTGAAAGTATGAAATAAATGATTAATAATGACCTTTTACAAAGCATAGTGCAGTCAAGGTAAGTTAAATCAAGTGTGTTTGACCTAGGTTTGGTATGGTTTGAATGTGTATTTTACAGTACCGAGGTGTAGTCTATTTACAAGTATTTAGGTGTGGTTATCTGTGGTAACGCAGGTATATTTGTGTGTATATTAAATATGGCAAGGGAATGTGTGTAATTGTGTGTATGTGTATATGTTTACCTGTGGCAAGGTAAGATGTGTGTACAAGAAGACTCCTCCCTTTACAGGTGGGCAGTGGAATCCTGGCAGCAAACTGAGTAAGCTCCTCCCTCTCTCTACATTCTGCATCAGAGTATTCTTACAGGACAACAACTCCTACACACACACACACACACAAACACACACACACACACACACACACACACACTAGCATTATTGAGGGAGTAAGTGTGTGTGTATCGTATTGTTTCATACACACACTAGCTGAACGGTTGATTTGATTATTACAGTTTTTTACAATAGGATACACACTAAAATCAAAAGTGTAACACAATTATCAAAACCTTCACTCAAGGAGCAAAACAACGGCTCAGATCTGCACAACTATAAGCACATTTAAACATCACACTTTTTTGCGAAACCATACACACAAGTGATTTGCAAAGCACTAAACACACTTTTATGCTTTAGACACAGACGTATATCAAGAGGTCACTTCCTTGCAATTCCAAAACAGTCTGTCAAGTTACCACACCTACAAGCCGGTCAAATAAACACAGCCATCAAGTGCCCAAGCACATGATTGCTTAATTGTAGACACAACAAACAGGTTTAAGCACTATAGAAATGCAGCAGATGAGTAACTGTAATCTGTCTTCAACCAAAATGGAAGGAGTCAAAAGAAGAAGAGTGAGGGTGAGAGGGGGAATCCACAGCGGAGGAGAAGGAGGAAGAGGCCGAGGCCATGCCATGAGGCTGAGGTCAAGGTGGAAGTAGAGGAAGAGGAAGACCTGTAGCACGAGGAAAATGTGCTCAAAGAAGAAGAAGACCAAATGTATCAAATACAGTAAACTTGAAAGGAGGACAGGCCCATATTCACGCAAGAACAAGATATAGAGATCATAAACATGCTTTTGGCAAATACGTAATGCTATCAGGCTCAGAGAAATTCAAGCAAACATTATCGGTGACCATGCCATTTTCAATACAGTAATATCCATCAGGTCTCTCAGTCAACACTGGCGACACTGACAAATCTGTACATTTTACTGTAAATGGAATTGTAACCTGTATTGGAAACATCTTTTCACCTTTGTCTGATATTTGCTGAGCTTACAGTGTTATGCACACTACTGAAGTAGCATGAAAACTGGGACATGTTTTGTTGTGATTCTCCATGTTGACATGTTGACTGATTTGGGTATATGGAGAGAATTACGTAAATAATATTTTCATCAGCATTGGTCTTTGGTAGTGTTTTTACTGTATTGTGTATTTTCACTTTCTCTATGTACTTCACTTACACTTCTCTAATCACTGAGAAGTAGTATTGCTAAAAGTGTTTTAGGTTTATAACAGAAGTGTGTAAGTGGTACAAACAGAATTCAGTATATGCAATGTGTGTGTTTCATATGGTAACAAAATATGGTTTTGTTAAATGAGTGTATAGATTTTACAAGAGTGTTTCATTTTGCAATGGATCTGATGTTTTTGCTCATTGGGTGTGTGGTTGTGCTTATTGTGTGAGGCGATTGAAAAGCAAAACAAAGCAGTAAAAATTGTGTGTATCCGATCGTAAAAAACTGTAATGAGGGAGTGAGCGTATGTATCAATTCACAACCTCACACACACAGCTGAGCCGTTGATTTGATAATTAGTGAGAGAGAGTGTGTGTAACATATTACACACATACACACACACACACAAACCAGCTGAGCTGTTGATTTGATAATTATTAAAGGAGTGAGAGATAGTGTGTGTGTGCGTGACATGATACACACAGATTTGTTGATTTGAGAATTAGTTGTGAGTGAGTGTCTGTAACTGAGCTGTTGATTTGATAAGTGATGAGTGTGTGTGTGTGTGTGTGTGTGTGTGTGTGTGTGTGTGTGTGTGTGTGTGTGTGTGTGTGTGTGTGTGTGTGTGTGTGTGTGTGTGTGTGTGTGTGTGTGTGTGTGTGTGTGTGTATGATTCTATGTGTGTACCTGCATATATCTGCTGTGAGACGGCTGGCCAGGGAGTGGAGGATCAGCCATGACATCAAGCCCAATCTGACCAGTCACCGGAGGGCTGATGTCCCCAGTCAGCAAGATTTCAACGAATGGCAGCACAGCATCATCAAAGTTCACCAGCTCCATGTACCCTGCCCTCATGCCACACCTGTGGAGCAAAGGCCTGTTAGCACCCAAACATATAGCACTGCTAGTACTGTTAGCACCCAAACATATAGCACTGTTAGCACCCAAACATTAAGCACTGCTAGCACTGTTAGCACCCAAACATATAGCACTGTTAGCACCCAAAAATATAGCACTGTTAGCGCTCAAACATATACAGTAGCACTGTTAGCACCCCAAACATATAGCACTGTTAGCACTGTTAGGGCTTAAACATAGATGAAGCACTATTATAATTATAATAATAATGGATTTTAGCACACTTTAACATACAAAGAGGTCTCAAGGTGCTAAACATATACAGTGGGGAAAATAAGTATTTGAACCCCTTGCGATTTCACAAGTTTGGCCACTTGCAAAGAAATGTGTGATCTATAATTGTAATGGTAGGTGTATATTAACAGTGAGAAACAGAATATCAACCAAAAAATCCAGAAAAATGCATTTTATAACATGTATGACTTTATTTGCATTTGATGCAAAAAAATAAGTATTTGAACCCCCAAAACTGACTGACAAAAATGACTTAGTACTTGGTGGAATAACCCTTATTGGCAAGCACAGACGTCAGACGTTTCTTGTAGTTGGTCACCAGGTTTACAAACATCTCAGGAGGGATTTTGGTCCACTCCTCTTTCCAGATCCTCTCCAAATCTTTAATGTTGTGTTTTCAATGGGAGGGAATGAGGGAATGAGGTTCAAGCCCAATATTCCATGTTACATGGCCCCATCCATAGTCCCCTTGATGCGGTGGAGTCGTCCTGTACCCTTGGCAGAGAAACAGTCCAAATCATAATGTTTCCACCTCCATGTTTGATGGTGGGTATGATGTACTCTTGGGGTCATATTCAGCATTCCCCCCCCCGTCAAACACGGCAAGTCGAGTTGATGCCAAAGAGCTTGATTTTGGTATCATCTGACCACATTCTGTCTCCCAATCCTCCCTAGAATCATTCAAGTGTGCAATGGTAAACTTCAGATGGCCCTGTACATGCGCTTCCTTGAGCAGGGGGACCTTGCGAGTGCTGCAGTACTTCAAAAAATTACGGCGTGGTGTGTTGCCAATGGTTTTCTTGGTGACTCTGGTCCCAGCTGCCTTGAGATCATTCACAAGCTCCCCCTGTGTAGTTCTGGGGTTATTCTGCACCTTTCGAATGATCACTGATTCCGCACGAGGGGATATCTTGCATGGAGCCCCAGACCTAGAGCGGGTGACAGTTGTTCGGTGTTGCTTCCATTAATGAATAATCGCAACAATAGTTATCTGCTTCTCACCAAGCTGCTTGCCCGTGGTTTTGTAGCCCATTCCAGCCTTGTGCAGGTCTACAATCTTATCTCTGACGTCCTTGGACAGCTCTTTGGTCTTGCCCATGGTGGTGAGGTTGAAGGTGTGAAGTATGATTCTTTGGACAGGTTTCTTTTATACAGGTCACCAGTTGAGATCAGGTATACCTTGTTAGACCTAATGAAGACTAATCTGTGTGCTTTTTGGGCACATAACTGGCCATTGGGAGCCAGAATTCTTGCTGTTTGCTTGGGGGTTCAAATACTTATTTTTTGCATCAAATGCAAATAAAGTCATAAATCTTATAAAATGCATTTTTCTGGATTTTTTAGTTGATATTCTGTTTCTCACTGTTAAAATACACCTACCATTAAAATTCTAGATCACACATTTCTTTGCAAGTGGCCAAACTTGCTAAGTCGGCAGGGGTTCAAATACTTATTTTCCCCACTGTAGACAGTCACAACAACAATAATACAAAGTAATAGACTATATAACTATTAGCACTCAAACCCAGCACATATGAACATATGACCTCAATCTGTGGACATTAACCTGACAACTCATCCATTCTCAACCCGATGTCTGGACAATCATGTGAGAAATACTCACTCTCCCATGGTGGCGTTGGAGAGGGAGTTAAATGATGCCATCTTCACAGAGCCTGA
>NC_137921.1:38860653-38875653 GCF_963457725.1 Sprattus sprattus | reverse complement strand
GCAGTAAAGGGGCGGGGCAGTGGCAGGTGTATCCTCCAGGTGTGTTTCTGCACTCATGAGAGCAGCCAGCATTCTCCAGCTCACACTCAACAATATCTGCAATACACACACACACACACACACACACACACACAGACACTCACACACACACACACACACAAACACACACAAATTATTAAGTGATAATATATCTGCAAATGTCATAAGGATGGAATTATGGAACTATAAATTGTTAGTGTGTGTATATACTTGGTACTTATACTGACCCACACAGCTGTGGCCATCTATGTGGAGCTGATAACCTTGGTGGCAGGAGCAGGAGAAGGAGCCAAGTGTGTTAGTGCAGGTGTGATCACACACATTGCTCTGAGCACACTCATCCACATCTGGAGAGGGAAGAGGGTAATCAAGTGAGTGTGAGTGTGTGTGTGCGAGTGTGTGTTTCAGTTGTTACATTCCGTATACACATGAAATCAGTTCTGCACATTTATGTTTATGTTGAAACTTGTTTAGGTACATATATTATATAATAGTCAAAGACACATATTGTATACAAATACAACTTAATAGTGTTTATGCTGATGCATGTGTCTGTGCTTAACTGTGCAGTTGTGTAAGATTTGTTGGCGTGCAGTGTGCAGTCCATTCTGTAGGGGTTACTGTGTGTGTGTGTGTGTTTACCTGCACAGTTGTGTAGAGTTTCTGTCAGTGTGTATCCACTGTTGCAGCTGCAGCTGTAGGATCCTATCTGGTTGCTGCAGGTGTGCGCACATCCACCATTTTGAAGGTTACACTCATCAACATCTATCCCCCGCAACAACAACAAAAACAACACATGTGCATTCTGACCAACAGTAGCTATTCCAAACCATTAATATATATAAGTATATATAACCACACACACACAAACAATTAAAACTGTTTACCAAAGCAAGACTGTCCATCACCAACATAACCTTGGTGACACTGGCAGAAGTACGAGCCAATAACATTCCCACAGCGAGCGTGTGCATCACACCCATGGTCACCGGACATACACTCGTTGACATCTGTAGAGAGTGAGGGAGAGGTGAGTCTGGATGCCTAGTCTGGTAACTCTTTAATCCTCTCCATAAGACCGACATAATCATGTCATTAACGTCATTGCAAATGTCACATATTGTCATTACTCATAAGAAAATATTCTGTCTTCTGATAAAACACTGTCAGGTTACCATTCCAATACCAACAGACTGCTCTTTATTTATAGCTACTGTTCTATGCAACTCTTCACTCATGTCATAAACCTCATGCCATTTCCGATTTAAGGCGAGACACTACAGGTGAATAGGGTAAAAATCTTAAATAAAAGGCATCACCATGAAACTTTCTCACTTGATTAGTCATGTTTAGATGAGAAAAAAATGTATTACAAGTTTTTTGTATTTTGATGTTTGAATATGCAAATTAGGCGTTATCTCATTAAATATGCACTAATTTGCATAATGTTTAAAAGACCATGTCTGATCATGGGATAAAGCCAGGTTAAAAAATCCTTTTCCATTTTGTTGGCATATTAGATGGGAAAAAAATTACAGAGGGATTTATGGATATCTACTTTTGTTTTCCTGTGAATCAGAAAAGAGCCAATAGCCTTAAAAAGTCGATTTTCGCCATGTTTTTGGGGATATAATGTTATATAATTCAGGCTAGGAATAATATATTTACAAATCCCTCTGTAAATGTCTTCATAATATAGTTGGGTACGAGACTGGAAAGTTTGGTGTATACAGGTTGAACTGAAGTGGAGTTATGATCCTTGGAGTATGACCAAAAACTCATTTTGAGAAAATCGCATTTAAAGATTCAGGAAGTGTCAAGCCATACCACGTGATGCGTCTGAGCGAATCACGTTATCAGAAACCACCGCAAACCAATGAAATTGCGTCCTTAGGTTTAAACCCCCGTTTTTGCTAACATCATTGGTTACTGCTGGAAAGGAAATGTCCTTATTTGGATTAGATAACGTTGTGTGAGAGCTATAGCGCTTTCCTACGGTACCAAACATGTCAGGAATCAGAAAGCCGACATACTGCACGTTACGTTAGAATGCTAACTTTCCTGGAAACCTATGAGAATGCTGACGCCGCGAACAGACAACATGTGAATAAATATACACATTAATGTATAATTAGGATATTTTCTTTATGTTAGTATGAAAGATTACATGTTTAGGGAGTGAACTAGCTCAAAATCTCAAAATTGACCACTGCTGAAAAAACGATGTTTTTGCCTGGCAGGTGAAAAGGGTAAAGTTTTTAAATACAAGGGATCACCATGAAACTTTACCAGTTGATTACATACATCATTATAAGAAAAAAATGTATTACAAGTTTTTGAATTTTGCATATTTAATTATGCTAATTAGGCTGGATCTCATTCAATATGCACGTTTTTGCATATATTTCCGGTACATGAATCTTAAACTGTGATAAAGCCAGGACCAAAATTCTTTTTTTATTTTGTTTATATATCAAATGACAAAAAATCCTCAGATGGATTTTAGGATATCTGCTTTTATGACCTGGGAAATCAAAATATACTATCCATGGCCTTAAAAACCCTATTTTCGCCATGATTTCCAGGTAAAATGACCCATAAATCTGGCCAGGAACAATTTATAAATAAATCCATCTGTAGATGTCTTCATAACAATGCTATGTGTGAAACTGGGGAGTGTGGTGTACCTAGGTTCTACATAGGCTGAGAAATGTGTACCTAAAAATGAAAAAACACTCATTTTGAGAAAACCGCATTTAAAGACAACACGTGACGCACTGAGCGAATCACGTTAGCAGGAAAGCGCCGTCAGCCAATGAATCCCTTCAGAAAGTCAGGATTGGTTGCTGAAAAGAAAGGAAATGCCCATATTTGGATTACACAGCCTTCTTATCGAGGCTCAGAGCTTTAAAATCATAGCAGACATGACGTATGTCGTGTAAAAAGACGAAACGCTGAACGCGGTTCAAGGGAGAATTCTTGGTTAATTTAGGAGAAGATGGATGCCGCGGCTGAACTAAATGCAGTGAAACAGACACATAAATGTGTAATTTTGACGTTTTCTTTATGGTAGTATGAAAGATAACAAGATAACAAGAGGCAAACTAGCCCAAAATCTCAAATTTGACCAGGGCATGAAAAAAATCGATATTTCACCTGCCGTGTCTCGCCTTAATATACCCGTATTTTCCGGACTATAAGGCGCACTTAAAAGCCTTTAATTTTCTCAAAAAACGACAGTGCGCCTTATAATCCGGAGCGCCTTATATATGGATTAATTCTGGTTGTGCTTACTGACCTGGAAGCGATTTTGTGTGGTACTCTGCGCTCTGTCAAAATGTACGACTTTGGTAAACTACAAAGCCGCACCGCTTGCAGCATTATGGCTACCGTACTTTACATAAACACTCGACCAGTACGTTGCTTAAGACCACTGTTGCTCTCTTAGCTGGTGTTGGAAGTGCCTTCTCCAGCAAGCTTGAAATGACAACTAGAGTAATTTGCTATGGAGTAATGCTGGGAGCGTTGCTCTCTATCCAATAAATAGGGAATGTATTTCACGTATTTAGAATGGCTGACCTTACATAAAACGGCAGTGAAAGAGCCAAGAGACTGGAGGCAAACTAGCAAGCTAACGTTATACTTATTAGCAGCGAGGGTAGCTAGCTACTATGTGTTTCAATGGATTTTTGGTCTAAGCGTTAGCAGAGCTTCAGTTAAGACCTACAATACTTTGCAACATTTTATCCATTAAAAAGGGAATGTATTTCACTTATGTGTAGAACCTAGTTAGAATGGCTGACCTTACATAAAACGGCAGTGAAAGAGCCAAGAGACTGGAGGCAACCTAGCATGCTAGCGTTATACTTATTAGCAGCGAGGGTAGCTAGCTACTATGTGTTTCAATGGATTTTTGGTCTAAGCGTTAGCAGAGCTTCAGTTAAGACCTACAAAACTTTGCAACATTTGGAGTTATTGTAAATTACGCTAACGTTCGATTGAGCGGTATCCGACTGTTTTTTTTTATACGTGTTACAACTGAACAAGGTTGGGAGTTATTGTGAATACACTCATTAACGTTTGAACAATGTTGAGAGTTATTGTGAACACGTTTAATAAAGTTTGACTGACTGACTGTTTTGTTTCGCTTAATGCGCCTTATCGTCCGGTGCGCTTTATATATGGAAAAAGATCGAAAATAGACCATTCATTGACAGTGCGCCTTATAATCCAGTGCGCCCTATAGTGCGGAAAATACGGTACTGCCATCACTCATGAGAATTCTGAGCCTATTTATCAAATGTCAAATAAGTCATAAAATGCCATTCTACCAACTCAAGATACTGCCCTTAACTCTTCAACTCACCCAAAACGTGTGTTGTATACAATATAATTTATGAGTCACTTCATGTGTCTGTGTGTGGTCTGAGTGCGAATTGTGGCATTGTGGCATGTGCTGTATGTACTGACTTATACAATAACTTATACAAAGTCTTCCGTTCACCAAGAGCCCTACTTGTGTGTTGTATACAATCTCATTTATGAGACACTTCTTATGTTTGTGTTTGGTCTGTGTGCGGATTTTGGTAGACCCTTGCCTTCACAGTGTGTGCCGTTGCCACGGTACCCCTTCTGGCACACGCAGTTGTAGCTGCCCAGAGTGTTCTGACAAACACCCTCGCCAGCACACACGTCTGGGATTTCACTGCACTCATCGGCATCTACGTAGGGGAGTAGGTGTGAAAAGATGGATACAAAAAGAAAGAGAGGGGGAGAGAATCAAAAGAAAGGCAATAAGAGAAAGGACATTCTCACACATCTCCAGTTTTATAAATGCACATCATTGTACACAAAGACATAGACAAGCCAGCGCGATGCAGAAAGCAAGCAGGCTAAACTTGATGTGAGCCAAGACATAAAGACATAAAGTTCAATTGAAATGGGAATGAAATGATCTTTTCAGTGTGCTGTAGGTAGCAGAGGGAATATGAAATGGGATTTACCTGTACACACTTTGTAGCCCAGACAGTAGCCACCTGAGAGACAGAGATGTCCAGCCCAAAGCAAGTGGGTTAATGCAAGCAAGCTCTGATCAGCAGACAAAAAGACACATACAAATACACAGTCTCTCTCTCCATTTCACACACACACACACACGCGCACACACGGTCATTCACAAACACACACAAGAAATAGATTGGCTGTAACCCTTCAAGAAAAATAGCCTGCACACAGCAGCAGGTTAATGTAAGCAAGCTCAAGCGGACCAAAGCAAACATGCATACATTTCAAGACAGGACTGTCAAACACACACACAAACACACACATATATATACACCCACTCAAACACACACACACACACACACACACACACACACACACACACACACGCACACACACGCACACACATAAACTCACCTATGCAGGCAGATGAATCCTCTTTAAAGCCAGTGATACACTCACACCTGTAACTTCCTTCTGTGTTGACACACACATTCCCAAACTCCCTCCGACAGCGTTCCTCAAAGCTGCACTCATCAACATCTGACAAACCCAAACACACACACACACACACACACACACACACACACACACACACACAAGAACAGAGAACAGAGGACAAGAAAGTGGGTGATGGGTGGAGATAGATAAAGCACAGGGAGATTATTTGCAGTCATTTAATCACTACAATTAATTTTCAGTCAGACCATTTCAAAGCAAACAGATACTACCGTGCTGAACTTAAAACATGAAAGACCCTTTTATTTGGGATTGTAAACAAACACAAAGCTAAGCTTTTGGAACATTCTTCAGTGAATTTATCTTAGGGTGAACCTTTTTAAAACTCATATTGAATAAATGTGTGTGGGACTCACCCACGCAGGTCTTTCCATCCATGGCCAGCACGTGTCCCATTGGACAGGCACAGGAGAATGAGCCAGGGCTATTCTTACAGGTGGCACCACCCCCACAGGCCTGGAGCCCTGTCACTGCAGCTAGAACACACTCATCTATATCTGCACACACACACACACACACACACACACACACACACACACACACACACACAGACACAGACAAACACACACACACACACAAAACAACATACACAACATAAACAAGTGTATGAGATATGTTCTACTGTACCTTTCACGCACAAGCACATCTGACAGGCATCCACTCATAATGTATTGACTGTGACAGGCAGGCACCGCAATAGAACTAAATACAAACTAAACAAACATCAGAGACATTCCCTCACCCTCACATCCTCCTGGGCCCTTCAGGAAACCACGGAAACAGTGGCAGAGATAGGAGCCTGGCATATTCGTGCAGTTGGCATGGAAACCACAAGGCCCAGGTTCCATCCCGTCACACTCATTCACATCTGAGAGTAAGGGAGAGACTCCTCTGTAATCATGTGCTGTGATTAGGTTGTGTGTGTGTGTGTGTGTGTGTGTGTGTGTGTGTGTGTGTGTGTGTGTGTGTGTGTGTGTGTGTGTGTGTGTGTGTGTGTAAATTTACCTTGACATTCTTCTGTGTCTTTTAGGGAGAAGCCTTCTGGACAGGAGCAGTTCCCGTCCACCGCTTTCACCTGGTTTCCAGGACAACTAAAAGCAGCAGTGGAGTGGGGTGGGGATGTGGACGGGACAGCTGTAGAAAGAGAGGGAGGGAGGGAGGGATAGAGAGAGGGAGAGAGAGAGTGGGAGAGATATATTTAAAGATTACATATGGCCATAATGTGGCTGGTGCGCATGTAATCAATCCAGTGGTTCACTCACATGTTGTCAAGTCTTGCTCGGTCTCAGTCAGATTGGAAACTGCATTGTCAATCTGTAAAATGAGTAAATCCACTCTCACACACAGACAGATATGTATACACATAAACACATATATAAACACAAATCGTATATAGTCACGTCTCGGTAGTTAGATGCGGAGTGCACACAGAAGAGGCCGTCCGAATCTCACCTCACTCTTGGATATGGTTGTGAGTGTGTGTTTCAAGACTTCGTTCTCATTTTGAGAAGACACCACAGTCACAAGGAGCAGTTGAAGCAAACGCACACACACCGTGTCCATATCTCTCTGTAGCATAAAACACATTTAACACACACACCCATGTGAACATGAACAATCAGTGATGTACCATTTAATTTCATGCATCCAGCTGAAATTCCTGAGGGCCATGTCCAGCTGCAGGCTCCTGAAATCATCACCCTAGCACTCAGTACATCAAATCAAGCCCATATATTATTTCTTAGACAAACTGTCCACTTCTACAAACAGCATTTTACCTACACTCAAAAGAATTATAGCGCGCAGCAGAAGTAGCCCTGTGTCTGTTGAGGGTTGCAGAGAGAAGCGTTGGTGTGAGCCTGTGCATTTAGGACCCCTCAGGCCACAGACGTTTAGCAGGTCAGAACAAGATGGTTCAAAGCACACAAAGGATCAAAGATGTACAGGCAGACAGAGAGAAAGCCAATAGAAAGGTTTCACATACACCCACCAAAAACTAACAAAAGTAGGCTACATATATGATGTATATAGACACACACACACATTACCAGAAGCACACAGTCCCTCACATGGAGAGACGGAGTGAAGGAGAGAGAGCGCTAAAGAGATAGACAGAGCGATTCTCACCCGATAGATCAACACGACTGCACTCTGTCAGCGCGAAACAGCTCTACTCTGCAGACTGGGGGCTGAGCCTGCGGTGATCCACATCCTGTTGTGGAATTTCCTCTTCCCATTCCCACATTCCCATATTCCCGGAAGAAAAGCATGTTATCTTCAAAGAGAGACATGTGCTCAGAAGCGCGCCTCCTCACAGATGCGCAGGGCAAGCTCACGAAATTCCGAACTGCTCAAATAGGTATCGGTTTAGTGATAGAATTTCCAAACATTGTTTTCAGTTTCCAACTTACTTCACGGGAAGTTCGGGTTTTCTTTACTGAACTGAGTCGATGTCTGTCCTAACTATTATAACAGAGATGTGTAGGAAGGCACATTTGAGCTGCTTTGATCATTTCACGAAGGAATAAAAAAGCAACCAACTGAAATTGTGTGTAGATGTGATAGCTACCACATTCCAACCGTTTGTATAACAATAATTAGAAACATTTGTGTCATAGACAATTTTTATGTAGGGTATTTTTATTTACCCCTATTGAAATGTTATATTGATATATATATATATATATATATATATATATATATATATATATATATGTATTATTTTTACTTTTTTTTTTTTAACTTGCTGCATAGCTCAAATAACGAAAAAAATTAGCAGGCTACCAAACAGCTGTAAGGTGTCCGATTTTTGGACCTCACCTCAACTCTATACTTCGTGTAATCAGTTGTATATGTGCATTATAGTGTAGTAGCTGTAGTAGTCCATATAACTGGACACTGTGTGCATGTATTTATGTACCCTCAATCAGGGCATTGCTGCAAAAGAGCCCTGTGCTCAGTCAATTCTCCCTGAATAAATAATGATGATGATAATGATGTACCAAAGACATCTGATAGGCTGCAGAAAATGTCCTTTTGGAGAAAAGAACATTGTGAATCAAGCTGCATGGAAAGTCCATGGAAAATCCACTAAAAAATGCAGAGATGGTCACAGATGGTTTGTAAATGCACCTTCCTTAGCCTGTAAATGATTGTGTAAGTGAATTGTGTAAAATGTATTTGTGAATCACAAAATACATTTGTGACCCCCATGACATTTAGTAGTGAATTTAGTGAACTCATAACTCCACATGGACATAGTAAGCATTAGTGAATTGAAATTATTCTAACTCCATATGAACACATGGCACTGTCAAACATATTAGTGCTGATTATAATTAGCTATGTATTAGCCCAGGCTTTAATTCCAAATATCCAATAATTTGAAAAGGAGGCTAAACGGCTAATTAAAAGTAAGATTTAGATGTTAAAAACTAACAACAAAGCATTGTGAATATTAACAGTAAAAAAAAATGTTCATATAGCATAGCCTTTGTCCACATGTTCACATCAATCAATTGCAGAACTCACAGAAACACATACACAAATCACATACACAGAAGGAGAGCATGTTCAAAAGGAGTGGGACGGTAACAGATACAACAATGGATCTGACCATATGATGATTGTGAGTGACAGTATAGACGCCCAGGAGGAAAGTGTTCTGGTGCTGCACTGTAAACGTGAACAAGTTCAGAGAACTCAAAACTTTTGATGTAACCGATTACATAAGAAAATTTGAGTACATATATTTTTTTTTAAGTAAACTTAACTCAAAAATTATACATCGGCTATTCAGATTTTTTGTGTTATCATTTTCATAATTTTTGAGTTCTCTGAACTCATATTATTCCAAAATCGTAAAGGATTTAGCCTCTTCAGATATATGTTTTTCTCTGGGTCTTTCTCAAACTAGTTATTACGCCCTTACACGTTTTTGAAAGGGTCTCTTCCTTACGTTCCAACTTCTTGCGTAAGCTCTTAAAGCCGAATTATGCTCTGTTTTAGACGTAACGCCTAAGCACGTAATTTACACAAGGAACTTGTTTTAGACAAGTTTTGATTTAAGGTTCGTTTTAGACGCAGAGCGTGTTGCAAGGCTTGTGTTGCGTGTTGCAAAGCAAATTGACGCCAGAACTGTAGATTTATTTTGAGTTAAGTAAGCCTATTTATTGCAGCAGGACAAAGGAAAAAAACTTACCGGAGCATGAAAGTGTAGTGGGCGAAAGGCTTGATGTTATGAATACATGTGTTACACAAAATACAAATGTTGGCAATTCAGTACCAGTGGCGAAAAAGACATGACGCAAAAGTTCGTTTATTGACATCTTTTAATGACTGCGACAGGCTTTAAAACGATGTGTTTATGAGTTACATTATTTAAGATGAGGTGGTAAACGGTGAGAGAATCTCATCATGTTGTCAATGCTTGTAACTACAATGGTGCTGGCCATCAGTTAAGCCCACGTTAATGTTAACTTTTGTATATGAGCAGACCGGGCTCATTCTATCAAAATCGCGGGTGCAATTGATTGATTCACGTCAATATGAACTCAATGAATGATACCACCATGACTCACAAGTGGTGGAAAATGAATATGAAAGTATTTGTTCGTGAATTAGCACATTTTCTCCTAACAATCGCGGGTGAGAATGGGATATTCTCTAAGGTAACGGCAGGTTACTGTTAACTTTTGTATATGAGCAGACCGGGCTCATTCTATCAATCTCGCTGGTGCAATTGATTATTCACGTCAATATGAACTCAATGAAAGATATCACCATGACTCACAAGTGGCGGAAAATGAATATGAAAGTACCTATTTGTTCGTGAATGACCACATTCTCTCCAAACAATCGCGGGTGAGAATGGGATATTCTCTCCATAAATTCGCGGTAATTTAAGCATTCTATAAGTGTTTAAAGAGGATTTGTAAAGGAGTTCATGTCTTTGGACCTCTTCTGTTATGTTTGTTCCTAATCCATAAGAAAATGCTTGTGAGACGGTCTGCAGGGTATTCATGATTTAAAAAAATGTCTGGGTCTAAAAAAGGCTGTAGTATGTGAGACTCTGAAAGGTTGTGGTAGCCGGCCAATCACAGCCTTTGCGAGCTGTGTAGGGCCGTAGTGTTTAAAGGCGGCTGCTTGCTACAGCGTTGGGGGTTAACGGTTGCGCAAAATTTACTCGGTGCAGTTCATGCTCCCAAAGGTTGCGCAGCAGAAAGACACCGCGCTAGGTATTAGCATCAAGTAATTCACGTTAATGTTTTTGTATGAGCCTGACATTTGCTCTGCAGATAGATAACAGGTTCCCTAACAGAAAGTCTGAAGCTTGAAGTTCTGAGTAGACATGCAGAATATTTTATTAACCTCATCTCGTATCATTCGTTGATAGAATGCAGGCTGCGAGGCTCGCGTAAGGGCTTACGTATAAAATTACGCAAGTCTAGAAAAAGGGGCCGACGCACGCAAGACGTAACAAGTCGCGCAAGGGTCGCGCAAGGGGCTTGCGCGGCCTCTTGCGCTTGCGCTTACGCTTACGTAAGGAAGCATGAATCAGCCTTAAGGCCCTTGCATGCTTCTAAAGGGAGCATGAATTGCTAGGTGCTTACGCGTTGCGTTGGGGGTGTTGCCAAGCATTTCACACCCAGAACAATAGGCTTGCGTAAAATGGCGCAAGTCTAGAAAAAGGGGCCGACGCACGCAAGACGTGAAAAGTCGCACAAGGGGCACGCAAGGGGCTTGCGCGGCCTCTTGCGCTTGCGCTTACGCTTACGTAACCGAGCATAAATCAGCCTTAATCGCATAGTCAGGAATTTTGGGCGACGCACTTAGGCTGAATCCCATTTCTCCCGCTACCCCTTCGTCTTTCCCCTTCCCCTCCGTTTTGCGCGTTCATGTGGAGCGGTAGGGCCGTCCCAATTCACGTTAAGACAGAGGGGTAGGGGAAGGGGAAGCGCTTTCTACCGCTCCAAACGAAGATTTTCCGAGGGCACACTTCAAACGGAGGGGTAGACTGATTTCCCTCAATGCATTGCGAACCCGTGAGCATTAAAGAAGAAACATCGCGGGAGTCAATTTAAAAATGTCGGAAACAGCAGGGAAAGCATCACACAAATGAAAGTATTTTCTTTGTAATTCATGATTTTAAAACTTGTTTGATGAAATGTTGCATTGTGTAAATAAGAGCTGCAGGCACCATGTTTGTTTATGTCTGGTGAGTGACAGCTGTCGCTCTCCGGTAACGTAACAGCTGACGCAGCGTACTGATGACGTACGTAAGTGTTGAAGTGCTATCCCAATTCGAAGGGCTAGCGTTTCAACCCCTTCCACTACCGCTCCGTTTGAAAAAGCGAAGGCGAAGGGGTAGGGGTAAGGGTAGCGGTAGAGATGAGAAATGGGATTGGGCCTTAAGCACGTAAGGGGGGATATTTTACCCCGCAAGGGGGGGTTATGTATCTTACGTGCTTACGCGTTACGTCTAAAACAGAGCATAATTCGGCCTTTACTAGCCCCTTATCCATGCGTCAATGTAAAGCTGACAATTTAAAGCTGTTACATCGCGTCTACCACGATAGAAACTCGCGAACGTGTTACAATTGCCTCATGTATAAGGGGTCTAGATGTAAACCGTTAGTTTTTCCGCCGATCGTCTGAAGCTTTCGAGAGAGGTGGTTTACCACGTTCGTTCGGCTTAGAAAAGGGCGTGTCAAATCAGGCCGATGTGTCATGGGGGAGGCCGTGCGTGACTGGGGGGAGACGGTGACAGGAGGCTAGAAAGTTCACTCCATCATCTCTTTGAAATTCCTTATTCCATGAGTGGTAGGCTACAATGTGACTGGCTGTTTTAAAATATAACTAATAGACTAACTAAACAAAAATAACCCAGGAAGTTTCATCTTCGAGACATTAAGGCTTCTTCCAATACTGACAGCTGACTCATAGCTTGCAGGTTTGCGGGAGACGCGACATTTGAGGGATGTCACTTAATTTAAACCTTTTTTGCTTCCGTTAGTGTGTGTGTGTGTGTGTGTGTGTGTGTGTGTGTGTGTGTGTGTGTGTGTGTGTGTGTGTGTGTGTGTGTGTGTGTGTGTGATGGAGACAGAGAGGACTCAGTAAAACATCGGAAAACACCGTGTCTCGTAAGCCTTAAGCTATCAATCACCCCCACAATGAAATATGCCATTACAGTCGCGACAAACTTGGCATTGTGGTGCGCCCAAAACGCAAGCTATAAACGTAGCCATCCTAATGTAACCAAAATATACCTCTGCTGATATGCCTAACCTTCGTTCTATTTAGAATTTGTCTTAGCACTATGCAGGAATAAAATAGCATCTACAGTGTCAGGATTCAGGCGAGAGCACCTGGCTTCTTAACGCGCCCTGCTGCACTGAAGGAGCGCTCACTCGCAGCACCTGTTGCTGGAACGCATATAATTCGTTTTGCAAGGTGCTGTAGTCGTGGGAACGACTGGCCTGGTTTCTCCCAAAAGGAAAGTAGATTTTCCTCTGCTGATCCCGCGTCTATATGGAAGTTAGTAGAGAGATTGCCGGGGAGTAAAATGCTCCCTTTCCTTTACGTCTGCTGCTGGCTAGTAATACAGACAGCCGGAAAGGTTAATAAACGGAATGAAATAGCTACACATTACACACGCTATGTTTTAATAAAAGCCACGTTACTCACATACTGGTTAACACTGTTTGTTACAGCACATAAATGTTTGTCGCTACATCCAAACTGCGTCACCGTTGTCCCTCCCTGTGCTCCAGCCGCACCATTTTGCTTGCAATGTGAATCATTTAATTTAAATATGCTTATTGGCATTTGTTGCACCTTAATCATTTTCTACAAACATGATATGCTATGTATGGTGTAGTAGACTGAGACTCTATTCACTACTGCACAAAAACTAGACACGTTTGAAAAACTAGACGTTTGCAATGAAGTAGGTTAAACAACTTTCGCCAATATCTCCGTAAGGGAGATGGGTTATGTGCTCAAATTTCCTGGGATCAAAGAAGACGTTAGTATTCATGTGCAAACTAAAAATCACGCCTCAGGATTGCTGCGCATGCAAGTTATTTCGGGTGTCTCAACTGTAACTAATACCACTGTCATATAATTATGAGTCCAGTAAAAGACGGAGCAAACACAGTTTTCTACCGTTGTTGAAACACATCCACGCGTAGACTCGTTTTCTTTCCATCCGAGAGTGGTTATTCAAAGAAAATATTAAGAACTATATGCTGATAGAAAGAAGGGAACTTTAAGCCACTACACTGCCTGTGCCCGATGCGGATCCACGTTGATGTTGTTAGTAAACAAACCAGGTGGGAGCACATCTCCGTGGTCTTTGCGCATGCCCGAGGCAATGTAACAGCTTCACATTTTGCACATGTATACAGGTAACGACAAGAGCCGTTTCCCTTGAAAATCTTCACACCTACACGCGAATACGATACGATAAACTGATCTGATCTCAGTGGCGCATGTATAAGGCCCTAGTACTGTAGAGAGAACTGTCATTGGTCGACCGCCTTCCCACTGTTGCCACTGCATTTACATCTGTGATTTAGCAGACGCTTTTATCCAAAGCGATTGACAGCGAATTTTGCATTTATAGATCATGAGCAGTTTAGGGGTTCACACTATACACTTGGTAAGGAGGAGTGGGGAATCGAACTAGCAACCTTCCAACCTCTGGACCACTAAACGACTCCTCGACCTTAAGTCTGCTGTGTCCTTCTATCATCACAAGAGCTTTGCAATGGTGTTCTCAACGACGTTGATGACGTCAGATACTAGAAAAATTTGAGTTATCAGGCAATGTTAACTCAAACAAATACATTCCAATACAATTAAAACGTCTGCACTTACTCAGAAAACTAATACATTTTAAGTTGGGTCAACTCAATACCAGGTTTAAGTACTGAATACATAATGTTAATGAGTTAGTAGAACTGTTTGGGTTTACAGTGTGCTTGTGTAGATAGTGCAAAGAGATTAGGAGTATAAGAGAATATAGGACATGGTAAAAGGGCAATGGTGTATGCATTGTGCTTTCCATTTGAGATATTGTCACCAACTTAAGACAGTGGCAGTAGATTTTGTCCATCCTTTGTGTAGGCTATGCATCTTTCAGATGTGATAGTGTATGCTAAAAGTGAAATGGTTAATGCATAATGCCATCGGCGTGAATAAGGACTTCAAATGGAGTCAAAAGAAGTCAATGGACACAGTAAACTTAAGAATAGCGATAGCCAAAAAAAAAAAATGCCGGGTCACAATGAACTTCTGTGAGTACAGGTTTCTCTTTGTTAGAGTGGAACCAATTATTTAAATCTAGAGCTATTTAATTGTTGTAATCTGTGTTTGTGATCATATTTGGACGCCTTGCTGATGAATGATGAATTCTGTAAATTAAATTTGTGATTATGT
>NC_137921.1:38803153-38855653 GCF_963457725.1 Sprattus sprattus | reverse complement strand
CACACACACACACACACACTCACACACACACACACACACACACACACTCAAACACACACACACACACACACACACACACACACACACACACACACACACACACACACACACACACACACACACACACACACACACACACACACACCAACAGTATGACAGTCCCATTTGTATGGATTCAGGATTCAGAATCAGGATTAATACTGAATACTACGCAGCATATTGGTTTTGTTACATCAGGTAATCATTTGTAATTATGTAATCCCCTTGTGAGTACTAGCGGTAGGATGGGTAGCTGAAATGGTAGCGACAGACCACTAACTTCCAATAACACTCGGAATTCAGCCTTTCCTTCAGGTTTACTCCCAGTATAGCTAGCACAGCCCCAAATCCCAAAACATGTTTCTGTTCTCTCCATGCTGACAAAACAGCATCTCATAAAACCTGTAGTAGACCAGTTATTGAATGTATTTAGAGAAACCTCTTACCCTGTAAGACCCCAGTAATGGCTAAATATTTGTTTATATACCATAAACCATACCTTCCCTTATCTTATTCACATTTCCGTTACTGGACATATCCTGTATTTAGCATGTGTCTACACTCAGGAAAGCTATGAAATATGACTGAAAGCTTAAAGGACAATGACCATGCTTTATTGGTATTCTTCCTGATTACACCCACAGAGTATCCTGGCTTTGAACCCCAGAGTGAACAACCATGCCTCCCTCCATTCAACAGCCTTCAAGAAGAAAGAGAAGAAGCACTGGAAGAGGAACCCAGAGAAGAGCTGTGATGTAAGTCTAAAGAGCCGGCCGAATGGCAGGGATTAGATCGAGGGAATGAAATGTGAATGAGTAGTGTAGAGGTTAGTGAGGGAGATGTGTTTAGATCAAGTGAATGAGTGGAGTGGAGGTTAGTGAGGGAGCTGTGTTTGAATCATGTGAATGAGTGGTGCGGAGTATAGTGAGGGAGATGTGTTTAGATCGAGTGAATGAGTAGTGTAGAGGTTAGTGAGGGAGATGTGTTAAAATCATGTGAATGAGTGGTGCGGAGGTTAGTGAGGGAGCTGTGTTTAAATCATGTGAATGAGTGGAGCGGAGGTAAGTGAGGGAGCTGTGTTTCAATCATGTGAATGAGTGGAGTGGAGGTTAGTGAGGGAGCTGTGTTTAGATCGAGTGAATGAGTGGAGTGGAGGTTAGTGAGGGAGCTGTGTTTTGTGGTTGTGCGTTGACAGACCTGTGTGAAGCTTGAAAACAACTTTGATGACATCAAGCACACCACACTGAGTGAACGAGGAGCGCTGCGGGAGGCCATGAGGTGAGGAGTGTGTGTTTATACATACTGAAAAGATATATCTGTGTGTGTGAGTACATACTGAAAAGGTGTGTGTGTGTGTGTGTGTGTGTGTGTGTGTGTGTGTGTGTTTGTACATACTGAAAATATATATATATCTGTGTGTGTGTGTGTTTCTCTGTGTGTGTATTAATTTTATGTCACTATGCAGATATAATAAAAATATTCCTTGGAAAAAAAGCAAGTGTAACTTGATCGAATCTCAGTCATTTGCTCTGTTGCCAGATGATTTATGTCAATTACTTTTTTTCAACCAGCACATGGTTTTAAACATACTTTACGTTAGTGATAAGTATGGCGCATGAACCATGTTGACCACATCAACCAATGTGTATTATTTTTACTCCAAATTCTCCATACAACGTGGCACTTATATTGAGGTGAACTAAGGCTTTAGAAAAATGGTGTGCATATGAGTTTAACGGATTTTAACCATTTAGTGTCTTTTTCACACAGATGTCTCAAATGTGCCGATGCCCCCTGCCAAAAGAGCTGTCCCACCAACTTGGATGTCAAGACCTTCATCAGCAATATCTCCAACAAGGTGAGTAGCCGCTAGTCACAGGGCAGTCCTACCGATTCGATCACCGGTCACAGCACAATGCTTCTCCAGCCTCGACTTCTCACATGATCACTTTGCTAATGTTGGGTGCATTAACAAAAGCGTTGGGTATTTTGCAGAACTACTATGGGGCGGCCAAATCCATCCTATCAGACAACCCCCTGGGTCTGACCTGCGGCATGGTGTGCCCCACCTCTGAGCTCTGTGTGGGTGGATGCAATCTCTATGCCTCTGAGGAGGGACCCATCAACATCGGTGGCCTGCAGCAGTTTGCCGTTGAGGTGCATGAGGAATTCACCCTGAATTTAAAGAGCATATGTGCATTATATGATTATATATTTCAACAATTGAGCCTTTCTCTGCTTCTCATTTTGAAAAAGAATGCTGTTGCTCTGTGCATCCACAGGTGTTTAGTAAGATGGGCATCCCTCAGGTGAGGAATCCTGACCTTCCTCCCTCCAATGAGATGCCTGCCAGCTACCACGCCAAGATTGCTCTGATTGGCTGTGGCCCGGCCAGCATCAGCTGCGCCTCCTTCCTGGCTCGACTGGGCTACGACAACCTGACTGTGCTTGAGAAACAGCAGTACATCGGTGGCTTGAGGTAGGGCTCGACCCTGTGTGTGTGTGTGTGTATGTGTGTGTGTGTGTGTGTGTGTGTGTGTGTGTGTGTGTATGTGTGTTCTGCAGTTTCAAAGATTTGGGCTCTGTGCATTCAATTCAATTCAATTTTATTTGTATAGCGCCATAACTATACAATTGCCTCTAGGCGCTTAACAGAGCCCAGAGCCTAAACCCCCTTAGTGCATGCACAATGGCAACAGGGGCAAGGAAAAACTACCTGTTAGGCAGGAAGAAACCTTAGGCAGAACCACGGCACATAAGGGGGGACCCACCTGCTTGAGGTCGGCCGGGTGGAGACAGGAAGGTGGGAAGGGGGGAAGGGGGAGGGTTGTGTGGCAGAAGGGGAAAGGAAGCAACAGGGGTTATACACAGCCAGCATTTGATCGCTGGACATAGTAAGTATACAGACATCTGGTGGTAAACACATGATACAGGCAAGACCAGATTACTGTACCAATAGGGTAACTGTTACAGGGGTAAGGGATGTAGGGACAGAGAAACATTTCAGTGGTGGCAATAGTGTATATTGTATATAAATGCTAGCATAGGGTATTGGGTAGAGTAGGTGTACGGCAATGCAGTGGCGGTGGTTGCGATTGGCCGAGGGTTTCTCCAGGTAGACCAGGTGGAGAGACTACAGCAGCGTCCCATAGCGGAGATAGTCCTGATTAGTAGGGAGAGAAAAGGGAAAGAAAAGGAAGAAAGTGAGTGGGTAGAGTTCAGCTGTCCATGTGCGTAGATGCGGAGTGGTGGGGGTGAGGAGCAATAGTTCCGCTTCCATCAGCGATTGGAACATGCTATAAGGGAGAGAGAACATTTATGTTAGTAGACATCAATTTCAGAAACAGATGGGGAGATACATTTGGGTAGTAGATTTAACAGTAGGCAATATGGTCAGTTAATCAGTTATTATTTTATCAGTGTTATTATAGGCATAAGCAATATGGTATGGAAGGAGAGAGAGAGAGAAAGAGAAAGGGAGAAGATATGTTTAGTAATACTGGCATCTGTTATTTAGTTTGGTAGTGTACTAATGGAGATATCAGTCGTAAGTTTTCTTTTTTAGTTCTGGTGAGTGAGGACAGCTGCATGTCACACCCGAGATCTGTTATAGCACTCTTTCACAGTGCAACATACACTGCCTGCAACTTGCAACCTGCACACACACAAATGTGCCACACCTGTGCATGTGCCTTATGCGTTCTTATTCAGAGAGGAGTTTTGTATGGCGTTGTAACTGTTTCATGTGTCTGTGGTGTGTGCATGTGTCTTCTAGCACTGCCGAAATCCCCCAGTTCCGTCTGCCATATGAAGTGATTCAGTTTGAAGTGGACCTGATGAAGGACCTCGGAGTCAAGGTAACCACATTGACATCTCTGACAAAAAATAAACAGGAATTTGTCTTTCCCTGTAAGCAACTGACAATAGCTGTTCACATCTGTTCCCTGGTAGGTTGTCCTGGGAAAAGGTCTTGGTGTGAATGGCATGAACATGACCTCTCTGAAAGAGGAAGGATATGAAGCGGTCTTTATTGGTATTGGTAAGCAAGGGAGTTTGAGATTTTACCAAGCTAGGTGGATGGCTGTTTGGATGAATGTATGTGTCGGATAAATTAAGGATTGATGTAATGTATTTATGGTCCTTGTTTGCTGATCAGGTCTTCCACAGGCCAACAGACACAAGATGTTTGATGGGCTTACTATAGAGCAGGGTTTCTACACGTCTAAAGACTTCCTGCCTCTGGTTGCTAAGGCCAGTAAAACAGGTGAGGAGAAACAGAGCATATACCATACACCCTCTCCTAGCAACAGCAGAGTACTACCACATAAAGCTTTGGTTTGGAATATTATGTTACGGTGTAATGTTGAGGTCAAAAACTCCCCGTCCCCCATATGCCCTGTCACACACAATATGGAACATCATACTATAATACTCACATTGACTATTGTTCTTTCTCTGCATCATCCCTTGCTCTTTTTTTTCTTTCTCTCTCTCTCTCTCACTCTTTGCAGGGATGTGTAACTGCCGCTCTGCCCTGCCTCAGTTGCATGGGAATGTGATTGTGTTGGGTGCAGGAGACACAGCATTCGACTGTGCAACCTCTGCCCTGCGCTGTGGGGCCCGCCGTGTATATGTGGTCTTCAGGAAAGGCTTCACCAACATACGTGCTGTTCCAGAGGAGGTTAGACTTCCCTCGACCTACCTTTGAAAAAAAAAATGGCCCCAAGCCATCAGTAGCCTCATTTAGGTGATGGTTACACTGTTGATGTCATGGATACAGCTCCTTTATGGGTTTCTGGGTTATAAGAGAATATTTCTATATTTACTGTATAAGATGTGCATAGATAGCATTTAATGTTGAAAATGACATTGTGTTGCAAGACCAGCACAGCACAGACTCACCAACTCACCAGACTCTCCTTTCCTCCATCTTGTGGCATGTGAAATAGATGGAGCTGGCGAAGGAGGAGAAGTGTGAGTTCCTGCCCTTCCTGTCTCCGCGTGAGGTCATCATAAGGAATGGCCGTGTGGTGGGCCTGCAGTTCTGTCGCTCGGAGCAGACAGACACCGGGGACTGGGAGGAGGATGAGGAACAGGTCGTCCGGCTCAAGGCCGATTACATCATCAGTGCTTTCGGCTCCGGACTCACTGACCCTGTTTGTAAGTTACACTACCCTCTGCTAAACTCAAACAAACACAGCCTGCAAGTCTGTGCCTATCCGACTTTGACCTACAGACTAATGGCAACATAGTAGCTTATTCTGTGAACTATCCCCGTTTTCCTAAGAGGGATGATGGATGGTTGGATGGATAGATAGATAGACAGATACACTTTTTTGCTACCCGTTCCATAATTGTAAATAAGCTACCTCAAATGTGCCATTTGAAGAATAGTTGATAACAAACAGTGGTGGTACACTCAGTACTCTAGTAGTAAAGCTAGACTACAGTGGATAAGGTATAAAATCTCAGAGGACGGGATTTAGCCTGCAGCTGCATTGTGCCACAGTGAAAGCTGCCATGGACCCCATAAAGCTGAACCGCTGGGGGACTCCGGAGGTCAACCAGGACACCATGCAGACCAGTGAGCCCTGGGTGTTCGCTGGTGGAGACATCGCCGGCATGGCCAACACCTCTGTGGAGTCTACAAACGATGGCAAGCAGGCATCCTGGCACATCCACAAGTACATCCAGGTGGGACGGATTAGCCAACGTAGCTCTTGTCTGTGTGTGTCTCTACCTGGTTTTCATGTGTATGTGAATGTGTACCATAAGTCATGTTTTGCATTAATGTGTGTGTTGGCAGTCTCTTCATGGACAAACAGTAAACAGCACTCCAATGCTGCCGATGTTCTACACCGCCATCGATGACCGCCATCGATGCGGTAGATATAAGTGTCGAGATGGCGGGCATCCGCTTCCCAAACCCATTCGGCCTTGCCAGTGCCCCACCAACCACCAGCACTGCCATGATACGTCGTGCTTTTGAGCAAGGTTGGGGCTTTGCCCTCACCAAGACCTTCGGCCTGGACAAGGTATCCATTAATGAACCCACTTATAGTCTTGTCTAGGTAAATTCTATTCCGTTTCCTTGACTGAGTCTAACGGTGAGTCTAATGGTCAAGTCAGTTTTAAAAAGTTTGCTTTAACTTTTCCTCAGGATCTGGTGACGAACGTGTCTCCACGCATTGTTCGCGGCACCACATCGGGTAACCTCTTTGGCCCGGGTCAAGGGTCTTTCTTGAACATTGAGCTCATCAGTGAGAAAACGGCAGCCTACTGGTGCGAGGGCGTGACTGAGCTCAAAGCCGACTTTCCAGACAATGTGAGTTTCCCCGTGCACACTCCGTCCCAACACTAAACATGGTCACGTACCAGAGCTCACAACATTCTTTTACCAGGATCCTGTGTTGCCAAATACAAATGAATATAGAGATTCATTGGAAAACTATTGTCAATAATTATTCATTCTTTTATCCTGATTTACAACTCTTTTAACAGTTGCCTGCTATGTAAGCTCCGACCTTAGCACTGGATTAACTAGATCTGTCGCTTGAGAAAATCAGTCATTGAATAATATCAACACATCCTCCAATGCCCTTTGTGTCCTCTGTGACTCTGATCTTGTTCTTGCAGATTGTCATCTCCAGCATCATGTGCAGTTTCAACAAAGCAGACTGGACAGTGTTGGCCCAGATGGCTGAGGTGTGTGTGTGAGAAGGGGGGGGGGGGGGGGGGGGGGGTTGTTGCTTTGAACACTTGAGTGACACATAAAAACACATAAAAAATGGAAGACTTTAAGACTTAAGTACTTTCTCAAGCTAATTCTTCAATGGGCTTACATCATTGCCATCTGAGTTGATCTTAAGCTCCAAGATCAGAAGAGAACTGTCATGATGTAAAACCCTAGAAACACAGTTGTCCCATGTGTGTCTGTGAACAGGCGTCTGGTCCAGATGCACTGGAGCTGAACCTGTCTTGCCCTCACGGCATGGGAGAGAGGGGAATGGGTCTGGCCTGTGGACAGGCAAGTCTCCTACACTCATTCATAAACACACACACACTACACAGACATAGACATCATATCTGCTGAGGGCATTCAGATACATACTCCTCACATCAGAGAGCCTGTGTGAGATGTTACCTGATGACCTTGATTCTCTGCAGGATCCAGATATGGTAAGGAACATCTGCCGCTGGGTCCGTCAGGCTGTGAAGATTCCCTTCTTCGCCAAACTCACCCCCAACGTCACCAACATCGTGGACATCGCCAGGGCAGCTCACGAGGGTAAGAGGTTGTAGATATCAGGACAATCAAGGACACATTTACCGCCACATGGCTCTGATGCTTTCTGTCTTTCTGGACACTGTGGATGGGCAGCTTTTGTAAGAGTTGAATGAGATCTTTGAGTTTTCAAGGACAAAATACAGTATATTATAGCGTTTTATATTAGAATGTAAACTGTAATTATTATTATGTAAATTATTTCTATTTGCTTGACCATAGGAGGGGCTGATGGAGTCACTGCTACCAACACAGTGTCTGGACTGATGGGCCTAAAGGCAGACGGCAGCCCCTGGCCTGGCATTGGCACTGGGAAGAGAACCACATATGGAGGAGTGTCTGGTAGGTGTTTCCCAGTAGAAGTTAGCAATGAGGAAGCCATGTTAACTCAGACGTCTAATTATTTTATACCATTTCCCAGGTAATGCTATCCGACCAATCTCTCTGCGTGCTGTGTCAGCTATCGGCCGGGCCCTGCCGGGCTTCCCCATTCTGGCCACCGGGGGCATTGACTCTGCTGAGGCAGGTCTACAGTTCCTTCACGCTGGAGCCTCCGTACTGCAGGTACACACCATTTACCTGGCAACGAATGATTCATCTGCTTACTTTGAGCAGATATAAGAAAACACATCTGCCTGTTTGTGCCTGTCAAGTAAAACTCCAGTGTAGGTTCATATACAATACACAGCCTTAACCTTAGGCAGGAGTTGTGTTTGGGGTTCTTGTAATGTATGTGTCCACTATTATTCATTAGCAAAAGTGGCCTATTTCTCTAGCAGTGTGTGTCTTGTGCATAGATCTGCAGCTCAGTGCAGAACCAGGATTTCACAGTGATTGAGGACTACTGCCTGGGCCTGAAGACTCTTCTCTACCTGAAGAGCATCGAGGAGCTGACGGACTGGGACGGCCAGTCTCCCCCGACCCTGCGCCACCAGAAGGGCAAGCCTGTGCCTCGCGTGGAGGACCTGGTGGGCAAAGTGAGTCATACACTCCTCTAGCTGAAGCACACGCCAGCGATGTTGGGCACGTGGTGTAGTTGTTAACTTCTCTTGTCAGCCCTCACACACACAATTAAAGTAAAGCCTCCTGACCTGCACTAGTAATGGTCTGAGTCAGGGACACACAGGGTGTTTCTCTATTGTTTCTATAATAGATAATAAAACATGCATTAAAATGTAATGACCAGAATTTAAGAAAATGAACATCACACACATACAAATAAGACAGTTAATATCTGGTAACACTGATTCTAGCCGTAGACCATCATAACCCCTAACCTGGTCCCTGACCCATTTCTCCAGAGCCTGCCCAGCTTTGGGCCATACCTCACGGAGAAAAATGAAGCTTTGGCTGAGTACAAGAAGAGCCTGAGAGATGCCAACGATAACATCGCCATGGACACCAACGATGCCAGGGTCTTCATCCCCAAGAAGCCTGTGCCAGCTGTGAAAGTGAGTGGATCAAAGCAGTAAGGCACGCATAGTGCTAAGAAACAGAAATGGTCTAGTAGCAGGCACAGGGCTTAAAACAACCCGTTTAGGTTTGAGTTTGGATTTACTTTGGATTGCGGATGGATTGAGTTGGATTGTAATTAGTCCATAACCAGTGATGTAATTAACGGAGTTCCTCATGGTTTCTTGTGTTGCTCAGGATGTGATTGCCCGAGCCCTGAAGCACATTGGGGCCTACCAGGAGCTGGACAACAAAGAACAGGTGGTGGCCATGATAGATGAGGAGATGTGCATCAACTGTGGGAAGTGTTACATGACCTGCAATGACTCAGGATACCAGGTACGTACTGGCAGGGCCGCTGACAGGTTTGGCTGGGCCCGGGACAAAATTCTCTCAATGCCCCCCCCCCCCAAAAAAAATCTAAAAATCTAAGGTTTTTTTTTTTTTCTCAAAATTGTCAAACGATGAAACACAACCACAGAATTCCCTTGTGCAGCTCCCAAACACATGACGTCGGGATGACAAGCCCATTTATTACGGATAAACCAAAAGGATTATTTACAACTTTAATTGGATAGGCTATGGATATGGAAGTTATGTGAAGTTATGGCTTTCAGAATCATACCACAATAAAACTCACGCTATTGTATTCACTTAGAGCTCATTAACTGCACATTTCATCGACCATTTTTCACTTGACCAAGGGGAATCATGTCAAGGGTACTTTTATTTATCGCCAGACCCGCGTGTATGTCCGCTGAACTTCCAGAGAATGTTTGGGGAACAAGGCTGAGCCCATTCATCTGGCGAGTTTCAAGTTAACGGCAATCAGAAACTAAGTTACAGGCTACCCCAAAACGTCACGTTTATAACCAATTTGTTACATCCAACTCTATCTAAATGGCAATTTCACATGTTGCCATGCCACTGGCTTATTTTAAACCATGAGCCGCGTTACACTGGCTGTAATTCAGCTGACGGGATGATTCTCAAATCAATTCAGCCTGATTGGAGACAAGGCGCGTGCCTGCCTGAAACATTTGATTTGGACATGGGCCTATTTGCGGGGTAATGTGCATATTCTAAGATTCAATTAGATATAGGCGTCACAGTGTCATAAAGCCGTTGTGGTTATCAAATTATTCAATGCCCCCTGTCTGTCTGATATTGATCTCCGTGTGACTTGCTCATGTGGTGCTGTGCTAATATGTTTGACACGCCGCCTGTGCCTGTGTTACTTGACGACGGGACTAAGTTGGCCGTGTCTTACCTGGCTCTGCTGCACAGCTGCCTTTACTGGTACCTGCAGCATCACCTGAGTCTTTTCTGAAATATTTATAAAGAGATCCCCTCAGGCTTTCGGCTTCTTCCTCTCTTTTTCGCCTTTCTTTCTTTTTCAGGGCTCCTGACTTGTGCATGTTGAATCGACTCGCGCACTGACCACTAATGGAATGATGTCGTCTTTTTTCTTCTCCAAAGACCAAACCATTTTGGCATAGGGGTGATAGGGGGTTATTGGCCGTTTTTTCAAGGGCAATGAAGGCAAACAATCTAGGAGTCATTAATTGAATGCAAATAAAGCACTTTTCTTCTCTAAATCAACACATTTTGAAGTATACATACAATAATTAATCCCAACTTCATGGGGGTCCAGTTATGCCCCCCCCCCCCCCCCCCCCCCCCCATTCCAGGGCCAGTCCAGGGCCCGGGACAACGTACCCGTTTGTCCCCCCCTGTCGGCGGGCCTGCGTACTTGTTTTCACTTTCCTCACTTCATAAAATGACCCGTTGTTCTGATCAGTTAAAGGTTTGTTAAGTTCCATTGATATAAATAGTATTAGTTAAATCACATTTACTGACTAGTATTTGTTAAATCAAAATAGGTGACTTTCAATAGTCCTAGTGTAGAAAAAAGGAAGTTTGTCTTGTGGTTGATGCAGCAAAAAGGCCTTTATTCCCGTAAAGTGCAGTAACGAAGCACATGGAACATACACGCGGATTCAGCGGTGCAGATCTGAACAAGCATATCTAACTCTCATCATATGTATACGGACACCTCCAAGGCTTTTAATGTAAACAAGCTAATGCTGGTCAATTTTTGGTTGTCACAGCAGCTGTATTATCATGAATCTCACACTGAATATACTGCATTTCTTACACTAGTAACTTGTTGTGGAGTAGTTGTTGAGTTATAAAATAAATACTTATAAAATAGGTAACTTTCATAAAATAAAAGTTGTATATTTTGCTCTGTTTTGTTCTACTGTTGCGCTAACCTTGATCATATCACTTAAAGTGTGATTCTTTCTCCTGCAGGCAATCACGTTTGACCCCGAGAGGCATTTCCCGGTGGTCACGGACAGCTGCACTGGCTGCACCCTCTGCTATAGTGTCTGCCCCATTATCGACTGCATCACGATGATCACCAGGAAAACGCCCTACGAACCAAAGCGTGGCATCTTTCCTACAGTGTACCCTGTTTGCTAAACGTCATCCAGCCCCAACTTCAGCAAAACATCTAGATCGAAATGTAAATGCATTTCTGACATTATATTTAAAAAAAATGAGCCAGGAAAAGTGATTGACCTAGATTCCTATTTGATCTAACTGTGCATGGGCACTGATTCCTGAACAGCCTTTGCCACCACAACAGGTTTTGGTTGAACAGAATTTGTGTTGAAGCTACATCTAAACAACTGTGCATATTAGTCAACACTGCTAGCAGTGGGATCTTGTGCTCCTACAGATCCATATAGAAGTCAATGGAGTTCCGTGTTGAGGCCTGTTAAGAGATAAAATGTCCTACCATGAAGGATTTAATCTTAGGGTGGTGGGAGCTGATTTAGCTGAAGTATTTTTCACACATTTAACAAATCATGTAGTCATAGGTGAACAGATACGGGAGTGGTGGTGGGCGATAATTATGCTTCCGTCCTTCCTAGATTTACAATATAACTGCAATCTAAGAAAACACACAATGGCTAGAAGGGGAATGGAACGTGCTACTTTCAACTTATGCACTTCACTGATGATTTTTTTTTTTTTTTTTAAATGAGCATTTCAGCAGGATTGGGAATTTGTATTTGTGTAATCCTCTGATTTATTTATACTTGATTTCTGAGCATTCTAGGTACGTCAAGAATTAAATTGTTGAAAATGTACAAACTTGAAATCACCTGAGACTTAAGCCTCTAATTCAAGTGACAAAAAATATGCAGAGTTGAATAAATTATTTAAATGCACTGTTTGTGGATACCTAGATTTATTTTACCTGCAATTTCACAGTTCATGTTTGCTTACTGCATTTCATTTAGTCTGTTGCTTCATCATTATGGTGGGCTTGGCTGACAGAATACTTCACGACCCACTGCGATAATTAAAAAAAAACTAAAATACCCAAAAAACTACTTTTACATCTATTAACTTGTCATGTGTTTGCTAAAAGTCTGTAACAAACATGGATGTCATAGAAGATCACCTTAGAAAATGACTTGGTCTTTAGCTTAGTTGTGTTCCTGTGGAGTTTGTTAATGATTTATAAATGTCCCATTAAGATCAGTCAGACTGAACTCTACGAAAGTAAGTTCCTGGAAATGTTCATCCATCCCAATCTAACTGTGCATTTGCAAGCAGGGGTGAAAGTTTTTAGAGTGACAGAATAAGAACGAGACAGATGAGAAACAGAGAAGAGAGATAGAGAGCAGAGGGACAGTGTCAGGGAAAAATCCTGAACTCTTCTAAGTTGTTTAAATTACTTAGAATAAAATGACACCAACAAACCAGAGCAAAGTTGTTTACAGATCTATTACGCTCTCGGCCGTAGAGCGGAGAGCACCGTGTGTTACCACCTCGTGTGAACTCTCTCTCTCCGCTGGATACATAGATCTTTTATTTAGGGTCCAGTACATAAATTACAAAACACATTTTAACCCCTCCCAGACCCAAAAGTCGCCATCTGGCCTCTGTCCTTTGAAGATAAGAAACCTTGCTTAATTAAAACAACAATCACGAAGAGTTTAACATAACACCTGGCCTCATCAATCACCATTGCAATCTCAATGTAAACATTCATGACATTAGTTTTACAACACATCAATTGGTTTTCCTAGAGCTGGAGACGAAGTTGTAAATACCTTAACTAACAATGCCTTTCTAAGATAACTTCAAACAACCCCCTCTCTCAAGAGACAGCATTCCACCTCTCTCAAGAGACAGCATTCCATTGAACAGGACAGAGAAACAGGGCACATAACCAACAGCACAGAACACTTTAGAAAATAGCAGTTATAAGAATTTCCTTTAACTCTAACACTTCATGATAATATTTAATAATTTCCTTCACATTTCCCTCCTTTTTATCATGATGATAACTCTAATAAAGAAATAACCCTATCTCCTTCAGTTGTCTTCATAGGCATCATTACACTAAACATCATCCTCCTGATAAGTCAATAGAGCATCAAATTCCTGTGATAGCATTACACTCTGTACAGACTTACATACTACACTAGACATGAGAACTTTTTACACATGTAGAAATACACCTCATTAAAATACAAAACATACAAAACATGCAATAACAGTTAACAGACCTTTCAACATAATTTGCAACCATGTACCAAAAGTAAGCAACCCAATTAAACCACCCAAAAACATCAACCACTTTATAGCATCACAAACAGCCCTCATTTGCTGTAAAGCTTCAGCTACAGATGGATGACATCAGGTATCCAGGTATCATTCAGCATAACACAAACCCCTTCCACTAGCAGCAGTAAGTAAATCTAGCAGTAATCTATTTTTTTCAGCACCATCAGCAGACTTTGAGAAACCTTGTCCTTAAGGCCTTCCCCGCTGACTAAGGTGACATTAACACATAGTCCTAACCTATAGTTAAGTCTTTCCCATTATTAACATGACTCTACCTAAGCCTAAAGACAGAATCAGAGACTAAATTACTGTGATACTATTGGTCCAAATCTTGTTTGTCATCATCAGGCATGTCAGTCCCGCACATGATGTCATGGTTCTCAACAGCAAATCTCTTCTTACGAGATAACCCTGCCTGTGAGATCGCACTAACACATAAACATGGTCCGTGACCTGAGCGGGGGCGCGTACGCCCCACCTATGTGAAGAGACCTGACTGTACCATCTTTAACTACACACCCACATTACCTCTCCCAACGTAGGAATACCCTTGTATATTCCCATTTACTGACTCTGGATGAGGAAGTGGTGCGTGAGGACACAGTATCCGTAATAATGACACTGTCTCTGTCTCTCATTGTTCCATTATTTGCAACACATAATGGCTATACAGAATAGACTATCACTTAAGGTGACATCAAAAATATAGTATTTAGCTCTACTAGTGGTTGGGTCGTGTTAAACACATCCTGCACCTGGGTATCCTTTGCATCACAAGATGTAGTATTGCAGCCCCAGCTGTCTGGGCCACACTTCTCTCCAACACAGATCTTGGCTTGATATGACTATGGTCTAACCTTAAGTCTAGGTTGATAGGAAGAATTTGCATTAAGGTACATAATTAGAAATTAGTCTTATTACGTCTGCTCGCTTGCATAGATGCATATCTATCCCATGAATCAGTAGACTACACAGGTGAGTAACATTCTCCAGTGCCATATATTCTCTCCATTACACTTGTGGAGGACTATAAACCCAAAAGTACACCTGTAATAATCACTAATAGCAACAGTCTAGACATCGTTGTAACCGAATTACACTATTTATGCAATTTACAGAAAACAATAAACCATATAAACAAGAAACACAGTAAAACAAAAAATGGATACACCAATACTATATTGAGTAAAATTTCGAATTACAAAATTCGGTGACTTTCAGACGGTCAAGATCTAAATTTCTCAACCCCCGGGAGGGAACCACTAAACCTTACTCAAAGCTAGTGGTGTATCCTACTAATAATCTAAGTTAACAGTGCGACAGGTGAATACAGGTGGAGCGTTGGCGTTGGCTGTTGGTGTGGCCAGTAGCACTTGGTATGGTCACTCCCACCTTCACCTGGCCTTGTTCCTGTGGGGACACAGAAAAAACTCGAACAGTATGTTGCACTTAACAGTTGGAGTGAGATCTATATTCTGTATAAGTATATCAAAGATTGACAATGGTAGACCTTGAGCAGGGGTAATGTGCATACTTAAAACTACCAAGTCTAAACAATCAGGCCATTGTAAACCTCATTCACAAAATGTCAGACCTTATCATTTCAAATTGCTTGACTAAAAGACTAAAAAAAATTTTTTTATAGTTTATTAATACATAATAGTTATTATGTATGCACCTCCCCCCTGTTGAGGCATGTAAAGTCACATGACTCAAAATTGCTTCCCATTTATATCTATATTTATATCCAAATTGATAGGTAATTGAATTACTTCAAGTAACACTTGTACCAACTCTTATATTTTAACTAAAATGTGTGAAACAGCAAAAGCCTTTGCTGTCCATGTATACATTTCCTGCCATTTGAGATAACAGACATGCCCTGTTCAATGCAACTACGTCTCTCTGCTTAAACACACAAGCTAGCCTGCTAGACATCAATCACATCCATTGACAACCTAGAATCTCTGAGCAGAGACCCCTGATATTACCCTGTAGCAGCATTTCCATGCAGTGTATGCCAGTTACGCAAAACTATGGGCTGAAAATCAACAATGAACTCTTTGATTTTCAATCACCCCAAATAAAAAAAATCCCAGAAAGAATGAAAAACGCGATTTCTCCTAAACCAAAACATCTCTAGACAAAAACAATCGATCCTCAGTTAATGGACCAGACAAAACAACTAGAACAAACACACACACACAGCCTTCTGCTGCACTATTCCATGGTGTAACATGACCACATACAGCCAGTCACTTAAACAACCTGCATGGGCCTAGATAATATGTCTATAATGTTTCTTATGTTTTTCCCAAAAAAGTATCTTCTTTCCATATAGGCTACCTTAAAAACATACACCCAGGACGAAGACTTTGTCCCATAACAACATGCTCACAATTACTCGTAATTGTAACCACATACAATGATCTTATCTTTTAAAATAAATCATGTAGGCTCAATCTTATATCTCAAGTATTTAGTCCTGCTCCATGGCTATTAGAACACCTTAGCTACGTGTGAACTAAATGTATGGATCAGATAATACGATTTAATCTTGCATTGTCGCTTCTGACAGACAAAAGGACCGATTTTAAGAATCTCACTATTAATTTTAACTTGGTTAACCTTCTGGTAATTTAATTTGTTTTGAGAATTTTCCGACAGCGTCGAGTATTTAATTCGGAAAGTAAATGTTGCTAACTTCCTTCAAGTAATACAGCTTTATAGCTGTGTTACTTCTACACAGCCAAGATACTTGGCAGTACCGTCAGCCTGTAGATTAGTCGAAGGGGAGAACACCCCTTTACCCTGCACACACGGTCATAGCTTTACCATTAAGGAGACCGTATACTTTGTTTTACTATCAATGCTATAATTAACCAATTAGATGACTATAGAAGTGACTTTCTAACCTCTACGCTGAGTTTTAAGACAGACCATTCATATTATTTGTCCATGTGAGTGAAAACACATACCACAAAACCCAGCCATGTAAATAAATTAACCCATGTATAGAAAGTCTCTGAACTTTCCTTTTGCGCTTCTTATATTAGACGTGATGTTTAACTAGCCTATCACATAGCCTTACCGTCTTTCCTACCTAGCCTACTCATGATATGGCTAAGCCTAGTTTAGTCATTACATCTTATTCAAGAAGATTTAAACGGACAGAGGATGAACCCGACTTGTAATTTTAAAACGTATCCTGTTAGCGAATTATTTATCTGTTGACATTGTTGCCACTGTTAGGCCTATAGTTTCTTTTTTCGAGTTAAACTAATGCCGACCTTCTTTTAACTAATTCTCGTGACTATTCGTATTTTCTTTGGCATAAAGACTCATAGGCTACTTATTGCTCTTTCAACTCTGACTAAGTTCAATTCATAACTTCTTTGCGCTAATATCCTGAATTCTCTAGTAGGCTATGCCTATCCACACCCTTTAAGGAATGCGGCTACTCTTTTACTAACTTTATACTTTCTGCACTATATTAGGCAAATCCATTATGGAATAGAGACATTTCGGTTGATCAGACCGAAATTCCTAATTCTGTAATCGATCTGCACTTATATTATTTATATCATGTATCAAATAGCATATAGATTTAGCGTCATCATTATCATAATACTCAATACAATTATTGTATGCCTTTTTAATGCTGCGATGATGATGTTCTCTCCCTCGCCTGCGTCTCTATAAGGAGACGGACTTTAGTATTATTTTTACTTTCTTTTATTTCTAGTCCCTACATACTCATCACCCTCTTTCAGAACTTATCAAACTTGCTTTTTCTTTTCTCCCTTCTTCTTTCTCTACTTCTCCAGCTTTCTACTTAACATGCTGTTTCTTTCTTTGCTCTTATAATCCACACTTCTACCTATCTTATTCTTCCCCCAATAGGGCTTGTTTCAACCAGTGCTCACATTTTACACTTTCAGCTTCTGCGGCGTTTTCTCATACGCTATGATTTTCAAACCTCTCTCCCAACTTATTATAATTAGGACGAGCTGCAAACGTATTGCGAACTATAAACAGTTGTCATACATTCATTTAAGGAATACATAAGTATGACTTTTCACGGATCGTGGTCAATTTACATTGTCTGTTAGTGATGACGTCATAGCTGCTCGACCAGACCATGTCAATGAAACGAGACACAGTTTTTTCCGCTCAACTACGTTTCTCTATCCAACCTTCTACGTACTTTGTATGGCTAATTTGGCTATTAGTATGTTTCCTTAACCATGTACTTCTTATTGCCACTACAATATTACTATGGTGAGTTTTTTGGATTAAACAAAATATCTCAAATGGATCAACGAAATCTCCAGGGACAGAAGCTTCTAGGCCGGCAAAAGACACCGGTCCGCTGCCCCTCTGGGTGTTAACACAGAGGTTTTTCGCTGTTTTAATTCTGTTCAATCACTTACTCCATTCACACACAACATTCATACAGACGTCCATGCATTCCGATGCAAATCACTCTACACCACTCAAGTCCCAGACTTGTTAAAAACATGTTTTTGATGTCCCAGACATCGTTAGATTCCCAGAATCTCTTTATAGCTATTGTCTGTTTTTTAATAGAGCAGCCCCAGGCAATACCCTACTTTAACTACTACTCTGTTAGTAAATGACCAGTACACTTACTTATATGTGGGTCAAAGCTGATTCCAGATCCCGTCAGATCCACCTCCCAGGTGCAGAACCGTCAGCTGGCCTATGCAGAATTTCACTACACAGGTCTTTCTGCCGAACGTAGTCGTGGCAGGCGTTGCAACGTCGTCAGCTTCCAGGGTCTGCATCTCGGCGGCGATCTTGAGGGATCCAGCTCGTAAGGACCAAGATGTCAGGGAAAAATCCTGAACTCTTCTAAGTTGTTTAAATTACTTAGAATAAAATGACACCAACAAACCAGAGCAAAGTTGTTTACAGATCTATTACGCTCTCGGCCGTAGAGCGGAGAGCACCGTGTGTTACCACCTCGTGTGAACTCTCTCTCTCCGCTGGATACATAGATCTTTTATTTAGGGTCCAGTACATAAATTACAAAACACATTTTAACCCCTCCCAGACCCAAAAGTCGCCATCTGGCCTCTGTCCTTTGAAGATAAGAAACCTTGCTTAATTAAAACAACAATCACGAAGAGTTTAACATAACACCTGGCCTCATCAATCACCATTGCAATCTCAATGTAAACATTCATGACATTAGTTTTACAACACATCAATTGGTTTTCCTAGAGCTGGAGACGAAGTTGTAAATACCTTAACTAACAATGCCTTTCTAAGATAACTTCAAACAACCCCCTCTCTCAAGAGACAGCATTCCACCTCTCTCAAGAGACAGCATTCCATTGAACAGGACAGAGAAACAGGGCACATAACCAACAGCACAGAACACTTTAGAAAATAGCAGTTATAAGAATTTCCTTTAACTCTAACACTTCATGATAATATTTAATAATTTCCTTCACAGACAGAGCTAGAGTTTATTTCAGCATGCTACATCGGGTCAAAGTAGAACGTACACAGGGACTGCCAGAACATTCACTTGGTAGAAAATGAACTTAGTTTAATCGTGCCACTTCCAAACTATACTGATCTTTACATTTACTACAGATGTAAAAACTCCAAACAAAATAGAAAATATACAGAAGCTCCCCCCAGAAGCTCAGATCACACAATTGGGTTTGGGTTTACTCAGCGACGTAGAGGACCGTACAGGCAGTACCAGCCTCTACTCCGGGTCGAAGGTGTGGAGCAGTTAAGTTAGGGTGTTGGAGGGGCTGTATTTCGGTTCAGGGAAGTCCATAGTTTGACGTTCAGTGAAGGTTCCAGAGCTTAAACATCTTTTACAATGCAGAGTAAGGTAAGACTAAAGGCACATTGACTTTGGTCCCAACAGTCCTTTCTCCTGGTGCCTGCCACACCTCGCTCTGGCCACATCCCCAGGAAACAGGCGATAGCAACACACCTCAGAAACTGCAAACACCCATAAGTATATGCTTTAAACAATTTAGCTCTATTCTTTAAAAAAAAGGGGGTGGGTGGATGGAGGTACGCACACACACACACACACACACACACACACACACACACACACAGGCCAAAACAATTAAAAGAAGCAAATTAGGTCAAACATCTAAGTAAATTACACACCATTTAACACTTCCCAAAAAAGTGGGAATTGTTTGAAAGCACAGTCTTCAGAGTGAAGGCCAGCCATCAAGTTTATACTTCAAAAGAAAAGCTGGCCATCTGGCAGGGCTCAAGGGGGACCAGAAGTCATCTGTGTTCGCCATCGCTTTTTCACTCAGCCAGTGTTACAGGCTGGAGTTGATCCTTACTGGGAACATGACTGCCACACTCCACAGTGCGTTGTGTGTGTGTGTGTGTGTGTGTGTGTGTGTGTGTGTGGGGGGGGTTACATGGGATATGGGTTAAAGGGAGAGAACAGATTGCGTTGCTTACACCACCACAGCAGAAAGCGCCTCAACATGACCACCTTCACACACGAGGAGGAAGCAAAACCATGATGCTATTTTGCTGGGTAAGGCACTTTTGTCAATCCATTCTTACTTTAAAACAAGGGACTACTGTACTCTCCACAACCAAACATAAAGGGGAGGAGGGAGAGAATGCCAACCACAAAAAAAACAACACAGGAAAGAATTTAAATAATCAGGAGGAGAGCAACATGGAGCTATATCTGCAGTATCCATATGGTCTCGAAAGGAATGATGGGGTTTGTCTGAGCTCCACAGGGGGCTGGGTGTGTGTGTGTGTGTGTGTGTGTGTGTGGGGGGGGGGGGGGTGGGAACAAGTGTGGGTAGGGAAGGGGCTTTAGATTGTGGACTTGGAAAATGACACCCTGAGACGATGTCCGGCTCCCATGTCGTAATTGTGCAGGTCGATTAGGACCTGAATGGCCTCCTCCACGGTGCCCATCTGCAATAGCGCCATCTTGCGGTCTCTGCATATAAGCACAGGTAAAACAACTCCCATTAAAACAAACACATCACCACAAGATTACCTTTCCTGCCTCAGTATATGGATTGCAAACCACAGCAGCACTCACTGGAAGAACTTGAAAGCCTTCACGGTTCCACCAGCATTAGAGAAGAGCAATCGCAAGTCGTCCTCAGTCACATCCTCCCTGGAGAAATCAAGTCAAAACAGGGAACATGTGAGCACATCATCACCATAACAACCTCCCTGTGGCATTAGGAGTGAGAAGCGCTGAATGACTCACGGGATATTAGACAGGTGCATGGTAGCAGAGGGAGGGAAGATGTTTTGGAAGTTCTTGGAGCCAGGCTTCTTGAAGCGGTGCAGGGGCGAGTTGGCGAAGTCCTTGGTGAGGCCCTGGTCGTCCAAGCCGTCCCTGGGCAGCTGCACTGTCTGGTGCTTGGACAGGGTCACGCGAATGATCTTACCGTACATCTTCTGACCGTTCAGGTGGCTCATGGCTAAGGAGAAACGGGTAGCAAGTGTCAACCAGAGATAACCTCACCAACCAGATGCGAGACACCAGCTGATGTGCAACAACCGGATGGAGTGGGCAGTCTTCAAAGAACAGTTTAGCATTCCAACCAAGCATTAGAAACCCCCCCAAATCAATCAGGTACCAATTCAAGAGCCCATTTGATATGAATGCAATAAACCATCTAGAATGCTCATTCGGTTAAATGCTAGTCACGCAAAACAAACTCCCACGAAGACGGCACTCACCCAGCTGGGACTGGTTTCCATCGGATAACTGGATGAGGGCGCTGTCCTTCTTGTTAAACAGGATCTTCACGCGCTGCACGTCACCATACACGCCTTCAAATGAGAGGCAGATGGAGGGAGACCAGGAAGGAAAAGGAAAGGAAGGGAGAGGTGGAATCATGAAGGACAAGTTAGTGCTTCAGAAGCTTAGAGTAGACATGAGAAGGTGAAAAAGATGGAACATTCAATAGAAATGCTTTACTCCGATCAAAGTAGGCAAACAGGTTTTTTGTTTTGTTTTTGGTCTTTTTTAAATAGAGAGAGATAGAAAGAGAGAGATCGTTCTGAGATGCCCTCCGACATAAAGAGAAAAAAAAGAGCTTCGTGAAACGGCACAGTTAAGAACCAGATAGCCTCCATGCAACTAAGCTAGACATGCATTACTCTAGACTGTCCATCGACAAAGACAGACACAAAGATGCCTCCACTCACTAAACCTCATCCATAGATATAAACATACATATATGTATACAGATAAAAAATATATTCATATAGAAAAATAAAATATGATGAGGCTGTACTGAACTACTACTAGCTTTTGCTACCCTTCAGCTCAGAGAGAAGTCTTAATAGATAAATAAATAAATAATAAAACGATAGCAACAGAATGAGAGAAAGAAAGGTAGAGTGCTAACGATAACATACCGAAGAGGGTAAAGAGAGCTTGGGGCGTAACCATCTTTAGAAGGAGAGAAGAGCAAGCAGCGTGAGACAGGTAGAGAGAGGTCGAGGTAGAGAGCCGAGAGATGTACAGATCGTCCATAACGGAGGGGTGGTTTCCCGCAGAATGGTGAGGTGGAGGTCATGGTGCATGGGGTCGGGGTGGGGTGGGGTGAGGGAAGCGGGGTGGTTAATTGGGGGGAGGAGGAGGGTTGGTGTTGGGTCCAGGAGGAAGAACATTTGGGTCGGAGTTTGTTTGGGGTGGGTCCAGGCACAAGCATGAACACGGTGGGTAAGGAGAGGGCAGAGCAGGGAAGGGAGGGGAGCATTCAGGACACAGAGAGAGAGAGAGAGAGAGAGAGAGAGAGAGAGAGAGAGAGAGACAGAGAGACAGAGAGACAGAGAGACAGAGAGACAGAGAGAGGCAGAGGGAGAGCAAAAGGGCCAGGAGGAGAGAGAGAGCAAAGGTAAGAGGAGAGGGACATAGAGAGAGAGAGAGATAAAAAGAGAGAGAGAGGGAGGGAGAGAGGGAGGGAGGATGAAAAGCAATGGGGGGCATAAAAAAAACAAAAGGGGATTGGGGGTGAGGGGGGGAAGGAGGAGGAGGGGACAAAAAAAATAATACACAGGTCAGTTCACAAGAATGCAGGAGTCTGCTCAGTACACAGCTGGATACACACACACACACACACACTCCTCTGGGGACTTTGCAGCAATACGCCTCTGAGGCTGAACGAGCCACATGTAGTCACCTGGGATCAGAGGTGGGCTGAGCAGGCCGGTGCACGCACACGCACACACACACACACACGTACACACATTCTCTCCTTCACACACACACACACACACACACACACACACACACACTACGAGTGGCTAACTGCAGTAAGAAGGCAGGGTCATGCAGCAGAGATGAGAAGGCAGGCTGGTTAAGAGAGGTTAGCGGCAGTAGCCATGCAGGACACATGAAACCACCGGACAGAGTTATGGCACCAGGACGTGGCCTTCACACCACCCGCTGCAGCAACAGCAGTGGTAGGAAGGACACAGTGAGCTAAAGAGATCACTACTTCTGTCACTTGGGGGAGAAAGACAGAGAGAGTGAGTGAGTGAGTGAGAGAGAGAGTCAAAGATGCAGAGAGAAAGAGCAGGTTAAACAGAGTGAGAGGAAATGTGTGTATGAGACAAGGAGAGAGAGAGAGAAAGATAGAGAGACAGTCGTGGCTACCACATTTCATACCAACTGTGAATAGTTTAGAGAAAAGCAGCAGAGCATCAGAAGAGAAAGATATGAGACCCTCCAGAGGAGACAGTTAACTGCTAGCTTGTACTCGGAGAGGGGGAGGGAGAGGGAGAGAGAGAGTGAGAGAGAGGGAGGGAGGGAGAGAGAAGAAAAGAGACAGAGAGATCAACAATTGCAAAGATAGCAGAGGAGATACTGCAGGTAGACCCTACATTGGCATCGCAGCTAAGTGTTATACTGTAAAACAGGTGACTGAGTGATTGTATCAATGCATGATCATAATGCCACGTGTAGAGTGTATGGACAACAAACTAATGAGACAAGGGAACATTGCTCAATGTGGTATTATGGAAGATGTTCCAGATGAACTTTGGATAGGAATTAAACCTCAACCAGAAAGGCCAGGACGAATGTATGTATGGAGTCATGAACACCTTTTAAAGATAACTCTACCAGGTTAGTTTGTATTACTCAAATCATGGTTCTTAGAGGGACTGAACTTGTCTTTAATAAAGATATGCAAACAAACCCCAAACTGGACTACATATAGAACTAGAGCTAAGAGGGAACTGAACTTGAGAGGACCTCCTAGAACTTAACATGAAAGAGCCTGACTAAGGAAGACTTGGGATAAAAAGATGGCTTTGGGGATGGTTTCTTTCTGTTTGCTGAGTGCGTGCGTGCGTATGTGCGCGTATGTGTGTGGCCGTGGAGTTAAAGGCATACTGACCTCTTCATTGAGGTTGCTCACCAAGAGCACCCCGCTGCTGCCCGAGTGGCCGGCGAGGGCCACCCTGCCTGCTGCTGCTGCTGCCGCGGCCGCCGCACTCAGCGGAGAGATGGCTCCTGCAGGAGGGTGGAGAGGGGGAGATGAAGAGAGAGGGAGGGAGGGAGGGAAGGAAGGAGGCAAAGAACGAGAAGGAGGTTGGTTATCGTATGGGTGGTGCACCCCACCGTCCACTGCACTGATGCAAGGCTTGTGCAGGGAATGCGACATAATGAGGAAGAGGGGCAGGAAAAGAAGGAGAATTCTATTCATGTGTCTGTAATATCAAAAATATAAATGGTAGCATCACTCAGCTCAACTATGGTCAGTGGACTATATTTATTAAATTCACAACTAGTAGACAAAAATATCACATATGAAAACAAAAATAATTAAATAAAACATGGAAAGACCTCTTTGACAAGACTACATCTACACTCACACAAGCCAACCCAAGCTGTGCTTTTTGCAGGCGGAACACAAGCTACAGATAACTCCACACTTTAAGTCACATCATGAAAATGGCACTCGGACACATGGGGCCCACAGTTTATGAAGTACATGTTAGTAGGGCATATTGCAGCGCCCTACTTCCGAATGCAGTGGTGGCAAAAAATAAAACAGTGCTTTTTTTTCTCCCACATGAGCAAAAGGGACACAATGCTGGGTTAGGAAAAACGAGTGTCAGAGAGCGAGCGAAAGAGAAAGAGGCAGAGAGAGAAGAGATAATGGAAGCATAGGTACCTCCGCCCTGTGCAAGGCAAAGAGAAGACGAAAAGCCTCCACCACTAGAGAAGGGAGCTGCAGTTGGAGAACCTATGGAGAATGTGCAGAGAGATAGACAGAGAGAGAGAAAGACAGAGAGAGAATAAGAGCGAGAGGGTGAGATAAAGGGAGTAAGAAGGTCAGAGAGAAAAGTCAGAAGAGAGAAAGAGAGAGAGAGAGAGAGAGAGAGGCCTGTGGAGACATATGGTGGCTGAGGGGGGGATACTTCAGATTTGGTGTCTCGTGTGTAAAAGGGGTCTACGCAGCCTTTACTACAGTACATGGCCCTACAAGTTCTGGTTTCCATAGAGATATCGTCACCTTGTCTAATGCCTCACTAATAACCTTGCTCTAGACTGAAGAGAATAATGGATTCATAATGGACCAATTATATGTTATATTCAATATGTTCTAGACCAGTAAAGCAAACAATCCAGTTCTGATTCACCCATTACCAAATCTTCCCTACACTGCACACCAGAATAAAAACATCACTCACTGCTGTGCCAAACTAGTCCTGCAAAACTTTCTACTAATTTTGATTTGAACTGAGATGAACTAAACTATAGTTCTGCCTCAAGTCATTTACTTCTGAACGCACTTCTCTGCGGCCTATAATTTCAGCGCTCAAGCTAAAATGAGTCACAGGTACAAAACAGAAGATGTATGAATAGAGCGCCTCCCCCTCTCTCACTCACACAACACACATGCAGCTAGTTGATGAATCAGAAGCGTGGCGTATGACAGATGGGATTTAAAAAGGCAAGTGTGGTTATCAAACAATATGACACGGGTTATGGTAAAAGGCTTTGGCTTTTCACGTTACACTGAAAAACACCATGGCCTGTTCAGAGGGAAAGGTACTGTTGGAGGCAGAGGAGATGGTATTTGTGACTGGAAGAGATGGTTGAGGCGGGTGGGACTTACCGAGGAGAGAGGTGGAGTCCTTGTTCATGCTGGAGTCCTGGCCATCTCCTGCTGGCAGCTCTGGACGCGTGTAGTCTCGGCTCTTGTCGTTGTTGTACTTGACGTTCAAGTTCACCAGCTTGGAGTAGTCAATACGCAGCGTGCAGCAGGAGTTGTAGATGTTCTGACCATCCAGGGACTGGTGGGAAGTTAAACACAAAATAATACTTTATCCTCAGCACAACAGCAAAACCACATCACCATCCCACCAGAATGCACTCACGCACATACCAGTTTGGATTGCTGAGCGTTGACTGGCTCACTGTATTGGAGCAGGGCCTGGAACTGGTTGTTCTTGGTGAAGGTGATGATCTTCATGACCGTGCCAAACTTGGAGAATATCTGAGAGAACAGCAAGAATTCAGTTATAAGTCATTCTTCAACAATCGACAACGAGACTAGTGGCTACGGAGATCACGAGGATTCCAATATGTGTATTCTTTCCAAAGCATTTGGCACAGGGCTTTCAGTCCAGTATGTTAACTTTGTTTACTAAGGTCACCTAGCAACCCGAGGCCCATAATGTGGTTCAGTGGCCTTTAAAGTTCAGACAATCAAAGATCTGCAAGCTAAGCATGCATGTTGAAGGAAAACATGAAAAAGTATCTCCAGCTCCAAATTTTATTTGCCAATGACAAAAGCAATCAGTTAATGAAAAGAATCTATTATGTACAGATTCTATAATTTGACAATGGAGATATTCTCTTCAAATATGCTGAAGCAATCATTGTATTGGCCTGTTCTTACATTACATACCATGTACAAATGTTGTGCATTTTTGTTCACAGCAAGTATTAAATATGAATGGATCTGCTGATAAGAACAAGGTTGGTGTGTATTGAACATTGACATTTAAACACAACTACACCCCTGGCAGTCTGAGGTAAAGGCCTTTTTACAGTACTACCATTCTCTCCGATTTGGTCGTAGAGGGACACTTTGGCACGCCTTGGCACGCCTTGGTAACACCTTCACCCAGGTGTTGACGCCCATCCGAGCCGTCGGAGAGCTGGTCGGAGACAAACGCTTTTTTCTAACTTTTCTTAAAGAGTCGGAGAGAGTCGGATACCCCCTTGGCTGTGATTGGCCAGCTTACGGCATCATTTCCAAACATCATCATTTCCGGAATCACACATGTCAGGACCTCACATTTCCTGTTTTCTGTCAAAAAGTTTTAGTACGACTTTGGTAAACTACAAAGCTGCACAGCATGCAGCATTACGGCTACCGTATTTTATATCAACCCTCGAAAAGTACATTTCTCCCGACCACTGTTGGTCTCTTGGCTGGTGGCTCGGTGTTGAAAGTGCCTTCTCCAACCAGCTTCAACTGACATCTAACGTAATTTGCTACGGAGTAATGCTGGCAGCATTACTTTGCATCTATTAAATAGGAAATGTATTTCATGTATGTGTAGAACCTATTTAGAATGACTGACTTGACATAAAACGGCAGTGAAAGACATTTGAGTCAAACATTACTTTTGCCTCAATGAGGGTGGCGTGTGAGAGCATAACCCGCACGATAACGTTGTACTTATTAGCAGCGAGGCTAGCTACATTAGCAGCACACTTTTGAGAGTTATTGTGAATTCGCTAACGCTTGATTTAGCGGAAAATCTAGTAAACGTACGTACCACCGGTCTCCTGTTCTGTTGTTGTTGTAGTTGTCGCTCAAATCGCTACAAGCACGTCCTCTGCTTATAACTCAAACTAGTCCAGCTCCACCATCAACCATTGTCTGTTAGTTGCCATCATTCGCTGTTGTGAGGATTCCCGGGAGGAGGTAATACAATAAACGACTACCACACACACAACGATTTCTCTAAGAACGTCTTCTTGAAAATTGGGCATTAAAGGTGTCCAGGCAGAGGATCATAAGTGAGTGTGCTCCTGTATGTGTTTTTCATCATATTCATGGTTGAAAAGGCAGTCTCACAACTGTATGTTGAGGTATCAGAATCAGAATCATGTTAATTGGCATGTATGTGTATGCATTCTCTTGTTGTGTTTCTGATATAACTATAACACTACGTGTGGATTGGTATGATGATTGCAGTGGGTTTATTTTTTTGCCCCTTACTTCAGAGTTCTACAGGTATTTCTGTTCGAAGTGTGCATGCTTTATGTGACGTTTCACGCTAACACTTTTGACAAGGGCAACCGTCTCGTTGCAGATTAAACACATCGGTTTTGTACTGCCCACAAGCAGCACAAATGCATAGCCTACTTGTCAGTCCACTCTGTCTTAAATTCGAGATCTTTGGAGTCAACTTTTCGTTTTTTTGTTGCGGTCTGCTAAAAATACATCTGGGCTACCCAGAAATCATTGCAAATCTGCATTTGACAAAAATACCCCCCAAAATTAATGTATTCATTTTATTTAACCGTTTTTTTTTATAGGTTCTATATTGTATGTAAGATAAGCATATCGTTTTGTTATAGATCGCTTACGCTACTATGTTTTTCACACAAAAATGCCACCACGATGGAGATACATTTGCCTTCTCAAGTGAATATATAGCATTTGACATGCTGATCACAACTAAGCTACATGTCTCCAAGGCCCATGAGACGACACCTGCTCGAAAAGTCTGAGGTGGCATACATGTCAGGTCAGAGACAGATAGGAGGAGGGAGGAAAAACAATCAGTGACTTCCAACAAAGAGGTAGTGGGGGTAGCTACGGCCTCAACAAACAGTCGTTACCCCACCCAGCGGTCCGGCGTTGAATAGGTTTCAGGACGCATAGCCGTCGGAGTAGTATGTGGCCGACCAGTACGTTCAAATTTTTCTGAATCAACCGCCTGCCCCCGCCCGCCCATTTTTTTTTCGAGGACGGAGAGGGATGCAGAAGTATATCGAGGCCTTAAGGGTGGAGAGTGTTTTGGGTTGAAACGTGGGGAATACCTGCTGCAGCACGTCCAGTGTGACGGGGTAGAACATGTTGTCGATGATGATCCTGAGCACGGGGCTAGGGGCCGGGAGCACGTTCTCACTGCCACCGGACTCAGAGTTAGGGGAGCTGCCATCTTGCACTGCTGACACCGCCTGTAGCACTGCCTGTGCTCGCTGCGTGCCAGAGAAAGGGAGATTACAAAATATATACATTATAGTAACAATTAAAAATAACCATAACGCAATCTTTGACAGGGTTTGATTATGGCAATGGAGTTTAGTTTTAGACAAGTTTCTGCGAAGAATGTGTGATCAGTGCTCAAACCTACAGCTATGTGTTGAGTCAGGAATGTCAAAGAGGACGTGACCATGCATAATCACAATGTGAGCATCAAGCAAATATTAAGTGGTTTTCATGTTCAAGACAGAATGCAAGGAGTCAGCAGCTAACAGAACTAGACATGGAGCACTACAGGGAGCCCTAATCCAGAGCAGATATCACCTACCTGATTAAGAGTGCTGTCTGTCTTCAGTTCTTTGTGGTTGGAGTACTGGATGAAAACAGGGACGTTTCGCACTTGAGGTGTCACCGTCGTGTAGTAGTTCACCATGGTGATGGCCGCTTCCTCTGTGCCCATTTCTAGAAAAGCCTAAGACAAATGTCTACATAAGAATCAGCCAGCCAACCACATCAGCAGCCAAACAGCTGAATGTATCAGGTCAATGATCAAGTCATCCATTATTCATGGGTACACTGAAGTTAACAGATCATTGCTCAGAAAGGGTATTTGAGTCCACTCATTTCTTTACCTGGTTTTTACCCTTCAGCATAAGGATGTTTGTGACCTTTCCGAAGGGCAGGCCCAGAGCAATGACCTCTGTCTCAGACACTTCATTCGGGAGCTTCCGGATATGGATGACCCGGGAGGGTGGATTCTCCTCTGTCCTCAGCTTCTTACTGTCACTTCCATTCGCTGGGAGGGGAGAACAGAGCAACCAAGATCATACCAGTGCACAGTAGCACACAGAGAAACAGACTTTCAATAGAGGTGGTCAGAAATATTTTTTTCAGCAAAGCCAAGACCCATCATATCAGGTTAAAACGCAAAACAATGCGAGAATCACAGAATGCTGAACTGGGGGGCTAGTAGAAAAACACAACTATCTCCTGTCTTTGTAAGCAAGCACTTACTTCTAATTTAGAAAAGTATACACAGCACCCCTGACTCCCAAGCACAGCACAGAAAGCAAAACTGTATGGCATGTAATGGGTAAAGGAGAATCGATTCTTCAGAGAACAACTCACAAGTAACAGAGGAGTTGGGACTGTTGTAGTGGCTACCTGAGAGCAACTCATCTGATCCCCTCTAGAATAAACAAAGGAAATAAATCAGGATTACAAATCCATACTTGTCAACATTCTGGGAATAGCTATGTAAGAGTGTTAACACATAGAAGATTAGGTTTTGTAGTTTTCTGAATGCAGAACAGTGGCATGTTAACTCTTGACATCGTTCAATTTGGTAGCACAACTGTATTTAGTACTCACCTTCACACCAACCGCAACATCACTGTTAAAACAAACCAGAAAAGATAATTAGACGAACCGTTTCAATTTATAAAAAGGTTCGGTTACAATGTAAAACACTGAGCGTCTTTTCCAAATGAAAAGGAAATTAGTCTAATAAAGAACCAAATTCCAACAAGTGTGCTAGCGATTGCGATCTAGTATTCTGCCCATCGCTATTTTGAGAACGCACAACGTTGCATTGGGCGCGACTGGCGTAGGCACACGAATTTGTCTGTAGCAATTGGCGAATTATGTTGCAGAATTACAATGTAGTTTGACTCCTCTACCGACACTTCGATTGGAAAACATTCAATAGCGGAACACGGATCAACGTGGAATTCAGTTTGCTTGGATACTAACCAAGCATCGCAACGCAATGTTATTGTTTCTACTAGCAAACGTTGGTGGTGGTCTAGCAACCAGGGCAGGAAAATTATCTAATGTTACCCATCTTAACGTTTGTTAATGCCAATTTTATTAAAATCTTACAAACCAGCTGATGCACATTTTAATTGAAATACTTGTTTTGTGTTCGTTTGGGAACGTAAAACACGATGGACAATCACATCGCAAATAAAATGGAACAATGAGCCTTTAACGCTGTAAGGTCGGACTGCCGAAAGGCCCTCGGCCATTTAACTAGTACTCCGTGTTTTAGCCGTTAGCGCTAGCCATCGTGTATTAAGGGCATTGACGTAAATAATCGGTAAATTGGCAATGCATGCTACCAGATGCCTTAATTTTCGATACAAGAATTTACATGACAACGATATATTTACTTAAATCATAATATACAAACTGGATACGTTTGGAGTCGAAAGGGATTTCAGACAAAGGAGGCGTCGCTAACGTTATTTGGTTAGCCATTCATTCACATCACAATGGAGCGCGCCTTCTTCGCCATCTCCGCAGCAAGCTAACGTTAGCTAATGATTTGCAACAAGGAAGATTCATGCCTGACTGATTATTGACATAATTTAAACCAATAGAGCACAACAGATCGCATAGTATGTCAATGCATCAAACTGACTACTTTAAACACAAATGTGATTGTGTTTTATGTTTTATTAATTTCCACGAATCCGGTAAGCAAGTTTATACGCATTAGGAAGCTAACAGGCTGGTACATCACTACAAGCTGCCGATTCGAATCAAACGTGGCCCGCTAGCTGCTAGCTAGCTGTGTGTTCTGAAAACTAAGATTTCGCCTCAATTAAAAAATGCTCTTCAAATAGTTCAATAGCTACAACAGGATAAGACATTTCCATTTATATTTGTAATCATACTTACCCATCCATTGCCAATGAAATATTCTCCGCCTTTAGACGCTGATTGTTAGACTGTCAGCCACAACCTTTCTTTAACCACAGAAGCTAGTAAAATGGTGGCAGCATATGCACGAAGAAAGGCGAACATTACCGAGAACGCGTAAGAGGGGCGTGTTCGCCAGTGTCGTGCTTGTATTTGTCAATGTTTTGAGGGGCAGAGCTTCACGACGGTAAGGACAGTGTGGTTTCCTACAGTAATTTAAGGTAAACAGACGCAGGTTTCCATGTTGTCAGACACTTATAATAACAATATGAGTACGTTATTGGCGAAAACAAGAGGTTTTCTTTGACATAGATGCTTGCCCCATGGCCTTATACCATATTACTGAGATGTAGGCTACCATATACAGTACTGTGCAAAAGTTTTAGGCAGGTGTGAAAAAATGCTATGAACTAAGAATGCTTTGAAAAACGTAAACAATAAATGTTTATTTTTTATCCATTTAAATGGTAAGACTGAGCACAGCAACAACACACAACGTAGTTATACTGCATCAGCAGGGTCTCTCCCAGACAAAGATTTCAAAGCAGACAGGGGTTTCAAAATGTGCAGTTCCAGCTCTTTTGAAGAAGACGTTGAGGATCGTAGACGCAGTGTTCAGCCAAGGAAACTTAATGCAGCTGATGGAAAAACACATCAAGCTTATTTACCTTCGAAATCGGAAGATTTCAAGCAGTGGCATCAGCTCAGAACTGGCAGAAACCAGTGGTACCCAGGTACAGACATTTACTGTCCGGGGAAGTCTGGCCAGAAGTGGTCTTCATGGAAGAGTTGCAGCCAAAAAGCTCTACCCCGACAAGGAAACAAGGCCAAGTGACTGAACTAAGCACGTAAACATAGAAACTAGGGTGCAGAAACATGGCAGAAGGTGCTCTGGACTGATGAGTCAAAATTAGAAATATTTGGCTGTAGAAGAAGGCAGTTTGTTCGCTGGAGGCTGGAGAGAGGTACAATAATGAGAGTCTGCAGGCAACAGTGAAGCATGGTAGAGGTTCCTTTCCAGTTTGGGGCTGCATTTCTGCAAGTGGAGTTGGAGATTTGGTCAGGATGAATGGTGTCCTCAATGCTGAGAAATACAGGCAGATACTAATCCATCATGCAATACCATCAGGGAGGCGTATGATTGGCACCAAATGTATTCTGCAGCAGGAACATAACCCCAAACATACAGCCAATGTCATTAACAACTATCTTCAGCTTAAAGAAGAACAGAAAGTCCTGCAAGTGATGGTATGACCCCCACAGAGCCCTAATCTCTACATCATCGAGTCTGTCTGGGTTTACATGAAGAGACAGAAGAATTTTAGGAAGCCTACATCCACAGAAGATCTGTGGTTAGTTCTTTAAGATGTTTGGAACAATTTACCAGCCGTGTTCCTTCAAAAACTGCGCAAGTGTATCTGGAAGAATTGATGCTATTTTGAAGGCAAAGGGTGGTCACACCAAATATTGATTTAATTTAGAATTTTCTTCTGTTCCTTCACTGCATTTTGTTAATTTATGAAGAATTGATGAAAATAAACTGTTAACACTTCCATTTTTGAAAGCAATCTTAGTTTACAGCATTTTTTCACACCTGCCTTAAACTTTTGCACAGTACTGTATTTCTGTTTCAGTTCTAGCATTCTCACCAATATTGGACGGATTTCGATAGTTTTTGTCCCTAGTAAAAATGCGGACACAAGGACATGAGAAAATAGGCCCCAGGTTAAAAAATCCAGAAGTTTCCCTCTAACTTAACTATCGTATAACAGCAGAATTTCATTTTAACCTGCAACAATGCTGTTGCGATGTGCAGTGAAATGGCTTGTGTTAAGAGAGTGGTTGTGATGTAACTTGATGGTCTAATGCCACCATATCCCCCAAAATACAATATCTCTGATTCTGTTAATTTAGTTCCCATTCAAAAATAATAAACAAAATAAATGAATAACACATGCTTTCTGAAATGAAGTTTATTGTAGTAAATCTCTCCCAAATAGAAATGGAGAGTTTAGATCTGTGCACCATAGGGATCAGTATCAAACCCATACAGACATTAAGAAGTGATGTTAACATGTTATAGCAATGAGGGTACAAACTCCTCATACATCATTTTAAAACCGATTGCTTGAAATTCTGTTTTGAGATCTTCAAGAGTGGAACATTCTTTCACATCAAATGTGGATAACCTGCATGATACAGAGGGAAGAGAGTTATGGACCTTCATCTACATTGCTTGATTTCACTAATACTGTAAAGTCATTTCAAAACATTTCATGACAGGAAAATGTTTTGTGAAAAAGGTACTGGTTAAACTTTCCCATTATCCTTAGCAGAGTAGGGGTACTACATTTGCAAACTTCTTGTTGGACTACTAACACAATTGTCATTAAAGGTCACAAAATGAAGCTTTAAGCCCTTACTGTTGGAGGCTGTCTGAAAGAGGAGTTTCACAGAGAACTCTCATCATTTTCTCCTTGCATCTTTTACCGGATGAATCCACATCCACCTTTGCTGTTTTCTGTAAATGTAGATACTCCTGAGGTGGAGATCAAAACAGGATTTGGAATATCACCAACAACAATAAGAAGAATTGTCCCATTCAAATTTGTATTAATAGGCCTTATGTATGTTATAATACAATACACAACTTTTATGTACTAGTATTACTATGGGATCACTGGAGACAGATGGAGAAATAATTTTAGAGTAAATTATTGTTTACCTTGATGTTTTCTCTTGCTCCTTGCAAGATAATTAATATGATTCTCCCTAAGAAGAGTCTTCCGGTTAGGTCCAACTCTGAGGTAAATTTTTCAATGAGTTTAACATATTTAGTCTTTGCCCTCATGTGGTCCAAATGCAACAGAGCGACCCATGTGCCCTGTTCATCTTTTTGTGTCAGTTCTATGGATGGTACTGTCATAAAGCCTGAAGAGTTCTCCTTAAACCACGAAAGTAGTTCGTGAACCATTGGCTCCGGCTGTAATTCCAATGCCTTCTTATTCAAACTCTCCTTTATTGACTGACACTGGTGTCGGGACAAGTCTTCGGAACTGACGCTGATAGCTGGTGGGCACCGCGGATACTCCGGGGACAGATGCAAAATAATGTTCAAAGGAATTCCCTCCACCAAAAGTTTTACACGGAACACAAATCCTTTATCAGCTGTGAATGAGAAACAATAAACACACAAATGAAATACGGAGGGGAAGCTACACTAATCAATAATGATTATGAATATAGAATGTGTCATGTTGCAATAGTAGGAATATCACAAGTGGAGGAGCTTCATTCACCTGATTCTTCCAACAGTTCAAACTCGTCGTTTTCGCAGTATATCGCAGACAACACGGACATTTCGTCAGCCGCAACTTCAGACATGGTAAATACTAATACTTCACATTAACTCCGAACTTACCTATTTGGCTGAAGTATGCCGTAGGCTACCATCGTTCATGATTCTGTTTCTTCTTCTTTTGAAATATCCTGGCATTGAGATCAACTTGGTGCTGTAGGCTACCGTCATCTAGTGGCCAGTCTAAGCATGTACATCTAACATTCAGTCAAAAATAACATGAATGATTTGAGGATGATAGAAAGAAGCTCTACAACATAGTGCTAATCTTCTTTTCTATTTTTTTTTGTAAAAGCTAGTCATATGCAATCAGTGGTGCCATTTTGCAAAACAACCATCACCTTTCTTCCCCATTCTGATCCTGTTGTCTTGACCAGTGAAGTGAAGTGAAGTGCCAAGTAACACTCCCATGAATCGGGTATGTCAAATACACAACCACATGTAAACAGCATATTTATGTATAGAGAGAGGATGAAATTAAAGAGAATATACAGTATCTATACACACATTATTTATGTTTGTAATTCATACACAGGTGTGCACACCGTATTGTCTATATGTACACTCACCGGCCACTTCATTAGGCACTCCTTGCAAGTACCAGGTTGGACCTCCTTTTGCCTTCAGAACAGCTTTGATTATTTGTGGCATAGATTCAGCAAGACGCTGGAAACATTCCTCAAAGATTTTCTATATTTATCCATATCGTCATGAGAGCATCACGTAGTTGATGCAGATTTGTCTGCTGCACATCAATGATGCGAATCCCCATTCCACCACATCCCAAAGGTGTTCTATTGGATTAAGATCTGGTGATTGCTCATTGTCATGTTCAAGAAACCAGTTTGAGATGATTTGAGCTTTGGCACGTTATCCTGCTGGAGGAAGCCAGAGATGCTCTTCTGCATACCTTGATTGTAACAAATGGTTATTTCAGTTACTGTTGCCCCTCTCATCTTGAACAAGTCTGGCCATTCTCCTCTGACCTCTGGCATCAACAAGGCACTTTTATCCAGCAAAGTTTTGCTCACTTGATATTTTCTCTTTTTTCGGACGATTCTCTGTAACCCTATGGTGGTGCGTGAAAATCCCAGTAGATCAGCAGTTTCTGAAATACTCAGACCAGCCTGTCTGGCACCAACAAGGCCACGTTCAAAGTCACTTATATCACCTTTCTACCCCATTCTGATCCTGTTGTCTTGACCATGTTTCCATGCCTAAATGAATTGAGTTTCTGCCAAGTGATTGGCTGATTAGATATTTACGTAAATTGAACCGGTGTACCTAATGAAGTGGGCGGTGAGTGTAAATAATATTAACATATTTAAATGTGACTGATTTTTATGTGTTATTTTCTCTAAATAAACTATATTATACTATACATATATAACTATATGCTTTCAAAAATGTCTCTGGGAACCAACATGGCGTTTCATGCTTTTCTTGCTTCATAAGCTACACTAATAACTTTAATAAATTAAACCTCTTTTTGGTATCTTACTGTGGAACATACTTCATTAAAGTATCCATAACTATCTGTTTTTGGATTACTCACATTTGAACATGTTTTCAAGAGTTTCATCACGAGTCTGTAATCTAACATATCACTAGCATCACAAACAGCACTGAAGCTTTTGACTGTTTCATCACGAGTCTGTAATATCACATATCACCAGAATCACAAACAGCACTGAAGCTTTTGACTGTTTCATCACAAGTCTGTAATCTCACATATCACTAGCATCAAAAACAGCACTGAAGCTTTTGACTGTTTCATCGCAAGTCTGTAATCTCACATATCACCAGCAACATAAACAGCACTGAAGCTTTTGACTGTTTCTTCACAAGTCTGTAATCTCACATATCACTAGCATCACAAACAGCACTGAAGCTTTTGACTGTTTCATCACAAGTCTGTAATCTCACATATCACCAGCATCACAAACAGCACTGAAGCTTTTGACTGTTTCATCACAAGTCTGTAATCTCACATATCACTAGCATCACAAACAGCACTGAAGTTTTTGACTGTTTCATCACAAGTCTGTAATCTCACATATCACTAGCATCACAAACAGCACTGAAGCTTTTGACTGTTTCATCACGAGTCTGTAATCTCACATATCACTAGCATCACAAACAGCACTGAATCTTTTGACTGTTCACTAATAGACTTGTGGATCCATTGGTTTTGGGGCATCTTGAGCATGCCCTGTGCCCTGTATCCCTGCTAGTGTCGGTGCTGTTGGTGTCCATTCTGAAGAGGCACAGTGGTTTGCCCAGTGTCTTAAGCATGCTCCACCTAACCATCATGGACCTAATCTTCAAACCATACACAATTGCTGCAGCACTCAACTATTTTGTCCAGCATGACTACCATTTCTTGAAGATTGATTAATTGGTTCAGCATAAGTGGGCGACTTCTGTTTACATTTAGTCATTTAGCAGTCGCTTTTATCCAAAGTGACGTCCAAGGGAGAGAACAGTCAAGCTACTAGCATTAGAACCATGGTGTAACAATAGATACTACCTTACATAGGCAATACAAATTAAAATAAAAAGTGAAAAAATGAAATGAAAATAAAGTACAGTCGATACAGAATAGCTGTCTGTGCATTGGTCTAGGTTCTCACACTGGATTATGGGTTGAAATATGTATTACTTGGATGCATATTTGCTTAACAATTTCTTGCACTCTCGACTCCAGTCATTTCCTTCTGTTATATTTCCATGCTCTCAGAGGTCGGATCCGTCTGGAAGGAGTGACATCCATTTACTGAAACAGAGAGCTATGTAGGTTATCAACAGCATGGTCACCATCATATTGTCTTACCTCCCCCAAATATTGCATTTGGATTTGCCTGGTACCCCTGAGGCCACAGATGTGTTGTGATGTTTTCTTTTTTTTTTAGTTTATTTCACTTCCGCACCTGGGAAGTCTATAATCTGAAAAGATTTGGCTGTGACAGAAGTGTGTAGAGCATTTTTCAGGTACAATATTCTGCACAGTATAACTTTGGCACTTTTCGCCTACAAGAAAATGTTTCAATGTTGAGCTATGTTTGGCCTTTTGACTCTTATTTGAATATAAAAGTCCCACATAGGCATTTCTTTGGAGTTAGAATAGTTTTTAAATGCTTCACAAATGAATGTCATGTGATACACAAATGTATTTCCTGATTCACAGATAAATGTATCTCGATTCACAAATGATAATGCTGTTACATTTATTTACAGACTAATGCATTAACTTGTTCACACGATTTAAATTGGTCGTGTGAACGTTAAATACATTGTGGGCAGGTTCAATTCGATCAAGCTCATAATGTACCATAACGCATGCGCGATTAGGTTGAACGTGCCCACAAAGTAAGACACAAATATGTGGTCCCTTTCGGACAACGACTAAAGTGTAACTCAAAATGATTAATGAAACGGAATCGTGATAAATCGTGAAGGACAAGCTTTTTTGTGATTAAATGTGCATTGTCGGTATTGACTATTGGTGCAATATTGAAGACGTTTGTAAATTGTCAACATCCCAAAATTCCAAATCCTCCCGAAATGGCACAAGGATCCAATCAAAAATATTATTTCTGTCACGTGACTGAAGTCTGGAGTTTTACGAGAAAGGAACTATGGAAAGGAAGCGAACTGAGGGTGCGAATGCCCCGTTTGGATGAGTGAAGTTGCTTCTTGAGTTTATTTTTAAATAATGACTTGCCCTCTATATTCTTGTACTTTGTGACTGGAATTCGTTGGTGCAATGTTTGATAAACGTGAGTATTTTAAACTTTTAACCGAATCTATTCACTACGTTAGATACTTAGTAAAACTGAAGCGTACCGACTTTGAGGCTAATGTTAATTGGGAGACGGCAGGTAACTTCTGTCTCAATACTTACCTAGTTTTAATGATGTTCGATAACAGAGAAATAACTTATGAAAGTAATTTAGTGATTGTCTCAGAAAGACAGTAGACCACAGTAGGCATACTGGTAATGGGTAGCCTATACATAGATAGACGTGGGCTTAAATTGTGCCCCTCTGTATTTTCTCCTGGGCAATTTCCTAAACTCCTACTCCGTTAGCATTACGTTGAATAAGAGGGCTAGTTTATCAAATGTATGTTGCTGTAAATCGTTTTTCGGTGATGATCCCGACTTTAGGATAACTGCTAAGAGAAAGGGTTTTGGCGTGAAGTCGCCAGACTTACTTGAGATAAGAATCATTGCATCGTTTGCATTCCTTCCGAGTTGCACATTCTATGTAGTAGACGAATTGAGCGAGAACAAGCTTCTCTAGGAGGGAAACAGGTACGGTTAAGGTAACCATTTATGAAAAGCTGAAATATTACGGAATATTATGGAAGAGATATTTGGCTTGAGAAAAGCTGTAAAAGTCCGCAAGACCATAGAGGACCTCGAGAATAGAACAGAACTCGTGTTCCATGTGCAAGAATGTTAGACAGTTAAAGTACCCACCCATGTGAATGTAACCAAAGAGTCAGTCCTACTAGTACCGGTGCTCTCTGGGTGTGTTTGAGTTGAAGTAAGAGGGTCTTGATTGAAAGGAGTTCATAGTAGATTGAAGTCGATTATTGTTATTTTTTTCTATTTACCACCTCCAACTACTTTGGTGATTTTCATTGCTGAGGCCATCATCAGGACAACATGAGGATGCTCCAAAACCACCATCTAGCCACTGCTATGGTCTGTGGTACTGTGACCATAGTATTATATTAACACCTCCCCCTTTCTCCTCCATTCAGTTGTTTGGGATCACAACAGGCAGTGCCGGGTTCAAGGCTGAAAAAAACATATTGTGTCTGGGTGGTGACCGGCTCACCGCAGAGGGGGTTGCTGCAATGTTGGGGCCACACACTGGAGGCTCCCCCACACCCCCCCACCCCTGGGCCAGTGAGGACAGTGGGCTCGCTGCAGATTGCCAGGGGAGCACGACTAACCCTCCGCGAGGGGAACCAGAGTACATCATGAGGCTGGTGGAAGATCTGCGCAGGTTTGCAGCTGTGCTTCTGAGCCTTAAAGACGCCTTCCTCGCTGAGGGTGAGTGTTTCGGACGGGTGTAGCCAGCACTGTTTAAATCCTCTCCCCACATGCTCTTATCCTGGATTGTTGCTCTAAGGATTGTGATACAGTCCTAGTAAAAGTCCGGGGGATTTGATTATAAAGCCTGTGAGGATTGGTGTTTGAGGCCTGCACTTTCCTTAGTATCTATAGCATTCCCCCCAAACCAGAAGCATGTTTTTGTGGTCTGATGTGCACATTGTTTGGGATTCATGCTTCCCATAACCACGCCAGAATATCCACCACAGGCTTTCCCTTTGCACCTCTCTGAGACTCTCATTACTTTATTTCTTCGTCCTTCATTCCTCTCATTATCTGTTCTACTATCTACCCCTTCTCCTTTTTTTCTCTTTATCTATATTTTCCTCTTTCTCTCTCTCTATCTGTCTATCTTTCTCTTCATCTGTCTCTGCACTTGTCCTTTCCACATTGACTGAGCTGGCGGACAGAGGCATGGCTCCTAATGGCCACCACACTTTTCCTACCCATGCATTCGTACTCTGTAACATGGGTGTTTGCAAGCATCCAAGTGGCTGCCATTAAATGAGGACTCTGGGTGGCCCTGCAGAGCAAAGGCAGGGTCGAGCAGGACGTCTATCCCCGGCCATTCAGGGCTTGGTTTGATGCATGCCTGTGGTGATGACCCAAAGGCCTGGCTCTGTGTTGTAAGAACTAGAGCCTGTCTCTGATGCCTGTGGCTGGAGAGCTTCCTGAGTGTGTGGAGGGCCAATGGGAGACCCTGAGAGGTGGATTGAGAGGGTAAACATTCCTTACGTTTTTCAGAGTTTAAGAGTGTCAGTATGTAATTGGCAGGATTAAAATGTAGCCGAAGCCAGAGATCTGGCCTCGGATGCTTCTTTGAGTGACTCCTGCGTGACTGACTTTTTAAATTCATGATATTGTTTGTGTGCTTGTGTTTAATCTCATCTCAGTATTGAGATGTGTTTGTTTGTTTTTTCCGTTTGTTTCATGGTTTGGTGAACAACACAAGCCATACGTAATGCTTGTTTGAAAGGAAAGCTGGCTCAGTAGACGAAAGGTCCCATAAACAACACAAAGTGACTGTCCTTTGTAGAAGTGCTTCCATGTGTGCCAAGTCTTTTAGATTTCATACTGAAATTGCCTACAGATTTTCCATTTGACTAACTGTATTAAATACTTCTGAAACAAAGCTTAATCCAGTGAAATGTAAAGATCTTTAAGCCCTTGGCTGAATGAGTCCATGTGTGCATGAAAACCCAGCTGTGTTTACCGTGCACCTCTGGTCAATGGGTTACAGCTCGAACCACTGGAATGTTGCAGTGCCGTGAATAGCTGTGGTTGTATTCCCCTTTCTCTGTGTTTCCCTGTCTCAGTGCTCTTGCCTGTCGATCCCTACTGTGTTCGTGTGCTGTGGTCACATCTCCTGTTTTTTACTCTCTGGCTCTCTCAGTGTTGTCAGGTCGACTGAACATGTAGGCATTCCCTTTTCCTTTCTGCGCTCTTATTTTGTGTGTAACACTCTGCCAGTGCTTACAGTTTGTGTTTACTTTTTGAACATGTCTGTCTGTTCTTCCCTGTCTGTGGATACCTTCTGTTCTCTGTCTGTACTGTTATGCTGTAACAGTTATGTCCCGTCACTGATTGCTGAGCTTGTTATTCGTACTTCCAATATTAACATTAACAGCATATGCCGTCTCTGTATGCTGTGTTTGTAGATAGGTTTGAAGTGTGTGCTGATAATACTGATGAAAGGCCCCTCAGCTCAAAAGTGGTTCAGAGAGACAGGTGTGTGTGTGTGTGTGTGTGTGTGTGTGTGTGTGTGTGTGTGTGTGTGTGTGTGTGTGTGTGTGTGTGTGTGTGTGTGTGTGTGTGCGTGTGCGCGCTCACGCGGATGTTTCTTGCCACTGGATATTTCTTTTCTTCTTCTGTTTCAATGGTAGCTTTAATCTAGGCTTAGTTCCTTTCAAGAAGAGGCTCTAAGGGCACTCTGAATATGTCCTTGCGTTCTGTTGCACTTGTAAGTTGCTTTGGACAGAAACATCTGCCAAAGAACAAATGTTACCTTAATAAGTACTAATCCACATCTAAGATACAAATCCGACACTGGCTCCTTCTACTTCCTCAAACTTGATCTTCCCCCTTGTTTCTTGTGAATCCAGTAGAAGTGTGTGATTGATTGGTCTGCACTGATAGACTTTGCAAAGGTTTCTACCTGATTTGGGTGTCATGCGTCCAATTTCCGATTTCAGTCCGATTTAAATTGGATATTGGACACATGTGTCTCCCCAGAACTAGATTAATTGTGTCCGACTTGAGTCCGACTGGACTCCGATGTAAACCCCTGGACACATGCGTCCAATTTCCGATTTCAGTCCGATTTAAATTGGATATTGGACACATGTGTCTCCCCAGAACTAGATTAATTGTGTCCGACTTGAGTCCGACTGGACTCCGATGTAAACCCCTGGACACACGATTCGATTCCGCTGGTAATTGGACTGGGCGCGCATGTGTCTCTTGTATCTGATTCAAATTGGACAACAACAACTTTTGCACGTGCTTGAGATCGTGCCCACAGACATATACATGCATCATATATAATGTATATGATATGATAAACGCTGCTAGACGCTCAGTTCTTGTGCTCCCTCATTCACGTTGAAATACTGAAAGCGAAAGTGAAACTTTGAAACTGGAACGCAACTGTTTGGGACAGAACGCTAATTCAGTGAACAAATATTTTCATATTACTTTCCACCAGTTGTTAGTCATGTAATCCATTCATATCGATGTGAATCAATCAATACTAATACAACTTTAACTGTGGTGTGTTTTTGTTTCATTTCACAACGTATTTACTGTATAATCAACGGTAGCAGATGTAAACATTCCGCATTTGATTTGAACTGACTCGGCCAAGAGCTAGATTGGTCACTGCCATGTGCTTTGAGATAGAGCAGTTAACCCCCCATGGAGACCCCATGGAGAGAATTGGATGGGACCGGAGTGCTGCCATCATGTGCCCGCACTGTCATTGATAGATAAGATGAGCTGAGAACTGACCTCATATTGCCTGTCACGCTCTAATCTCAGGGCCTGTTCTTCACATAGACCCAACCTGTTTAGTCGGTGTCACTGCTCCAATCACCTTGGTAGAGTTTTTTTTTTTTTAAGATACATTTTTGGGCTTTTTATGCCTTTATTTGGACAGGACAGTGAAGTGTATGACAGGAAGTGTGGCGGAGAAGAGGTGGGGATAGGACTGAGAAATTACATCAGGCCAGACTTGAACCTGTGTCCCCGTGGGCAATGAAGCCCGTTAATGGGGTGACTTTATTTGGCAGAGGTTTCTGGCAGCTGGCATGATTGATGGCATGAGCTGAGGATGGATTAACTTCTTATGACTGACAATTTATACCCTGTCAGTGCTGAGGAATTATCCGTGACCTAGTTGCTGGAAGCTTCGGTGCTTGTAGATCCTCATGCTCAGCCTTGTGTTCCGAATTCCTGTTTCCCCACCTGATTCGCTCTACCTCATTTGCCCTCTCTGTGCTCTGCAGCGCTGGCTGTGTTGTGACAGTAGAACAGAGAGTAGGAAAAGAGGACAGGGCCAAGGCAGGGGCAGGACCGGTTTCGTTTGAGGGGATGGTGCAGTTCTGAGACAGGCTCAGACAGGCTCAGTATGATTACCTGTCGTTGATGGCGGAATGCCAACAGTCACTGGTCACAGTCCGCCATGGAGTCGGAGGCAGTTTGTGTACCTGGCTACATTTCCATCAACAGAGTTTTCAGGTAATGGGAAGAGGCCATAGTTTGGGTTAAAAGAATATTGGATTAAAAACATGGCATATGGATATAGGATGTAGTACGTCTAATAAGGAGTGAGATTTAGGAGTTGAATGATCAAGTGCCTCTGTTTCTTTTCTCCATCTGACAGCAGAATTCTGTTGTCAGCCTCTAATCCTTGCTAAGAAAGAATACTCTTTTGGCCCATGCCCTTTTACACTAAGCTTTTACAAACCTTGGCAGTCAACTCCCTGTGAGGGCTGTTTGTGTGTGTGTGTATACACTGCATACCTCTGACTGGGGGAGGGTGGAGTAATTATGGGTGTCAGCAGGTGAATGTGGTGTTAACACTACAAGTTCCACCACTGCAGAAACACTGTATCATTTCACACACACGTCATTCTTGGCTCAAGGCTCAGGTTTACTGGCGTTCAATAGACCTTCCTCATGTGTGATTTTCTTTGGTTACAGAACAGGATATTTGAATAAAAGGGGATTGGTTTTGAGGAAACACCATAGTTCTTGTTAATAAATGATGGTTCCTCAAAGAAAGGGTTTCTTTGTGAGGCTACAAACTACCAATTTATTTTTCTCACTCATTCTTTGTTTCTCTCTTAACTCTCAGTCTGTGTTTCACATTCTGTTTGACTTCTCCGCAGAGCAATATGAAACATAGTGGACGTTCTGTCTTAAGAAAAGGAAGTCCACTGAGGACTGGAACTGAATGCAACAGTATGTACAATATGTGAAGTTCATTTTTGTCTAATGTCAAATGTGTCTTTTTGACCCCCCCACCCTCCAGAGGAGCCAGCCAGCATGCAGCGTGTGGTTCAGGAGCGACTGACTGAGCTGTTGGGCATCCTGAGGGCCATCATTGCCAAACACCCAACTCTTAACTCCACCCACATTCTCGGTGCCACGGGCAACCTCATCGCTAAGGTCAAAGGTCAGCATCACAGCCGCCCTCCTCTTAGGCCCATAGTTTGTTCTCTCTCTCTCTCTCTCTCTCTCTCTCTCTCTCTCTCTCTCTCTCTCTCCTCACATCTCTGTGCTGTGCCATGGGGCCATGTACTTGCACTGTAGACCCACTGTAGTCTCTGCTCAGAGGCTGCTCCAGCAGAAACCCGATCCCACAGGTGGTGGGAGTTCCTCTGTCCGCCTCCTGCTTAGGAATGTGGTCCTGAGAGAACCGTGGCGCTGCTTGCATTCCTGCAGCTGTGAGTGGCTGCAGACTGCATGACTTGTCTCAGCTACAGCTCTCTGTCTCCACTTGTGTGTGTGTGTGTGTGTGTGTGTGTGTGTGTGTGTGTGTGTGTGTGTGTGTGTGTCACAATCCACAGTTAATCTTTCCATCTGTGTGTGTGACACTCAGAAGTTACTTGTTCTCTACACACCTTGTGTGTTGTTTGTCACAGGTTTCTTTTTTTTTTTTTTTTTTTAAGATTTCAAGATAAGATGTGAATTTTGACTTTGATGTTGAAATTGGTTTTGGTCCTTTGTCTATTGGAAATTATTCATACTTGGCCATTTCTCATCCATGGCAGATGAGTAAGAGGGAGTATGTTCTACAAGGTCAAGGTAGCTCTGACTGGTAAAAGGAAACTTAATGGCAAAAAAGATTTGAGCGAAAGACGCATAGTAAAGTGTACATCGGCTCTGTTTTACAGGAGTGTAAATCTACATGACTGATGGATGTAAGTGTGTGCTCTTGATTGAACTAAATCTCTCAAGAACTTGACAAGTCAAAATCAAATAATCCATCCAAGCAATGGATTCCATCACACTGTCTAAAGCCCAATTCCGAGCACCTCTTTGGGGCCTGACATGCAGGGGCGGTTTTAGCAAATTGGAGGCCCTGCCTGGGCAAAGATCAATGTTGAGGCCCCCCCCCCCCCCCCCCAAAAAAAAAAAAAACGTTTTAATGATATGTGGAACTGACATTTATTGTGACTATATGACTATAACAATTAAACAGTTGTAAATTATTTGAATAATGAGGTTTTGAGTGCAGTGTTTTAGTAGTGTAACTTTTGTATTACTTTATCAAAACAATGTTACTTGTTACATTTGATTAATGCTTTATAGTTCTGTTTCTGAATGTTTTCAACTGAAACTTCCACATTTTTACAGGTCCTGTTTTAACCATTTAAATTCTCTCTCTATCTGTTAAGTTGTCACGCCATAATATTGGGTCTTCACTAATCACTGTATCACCACCATTGATGTTAATCACATTGTTGACATCACTGCTGTCATTATCAGCCAGCTGTGCTTGAGCTGTGTTCATGACCATGGCAGTATCTTGTGCGTCGTCAGTGCGAGTGTGTCAGTTTCTCGGATATGGGCAGCTGTGGAACATGATGGCTCACCGTTTTTAGAAGCAAAGCAGGCAGAGCTAGTTGGTGCTGTAGGAGCTGTTGTCTGCTGCAGCTAGCTTTAGCTAAACTTGGCTAAGCAGCACTTACAACATTATCAGATCAACTCGACACATTATCAGATATTTCTTCCACTTCCACGGACGAATTCCTTGATTGGAAATTGTGTGTTACCTAAGGTAATTTCTCCCTGAACTTCTCATCCTGCCCTTTCCTCTTTCTTTCCACTTAAAAATCGTTTCACGCTTAACTTTGCAACCACACCACACGAAAAATTGTCCGTGACAGAAAAGTTTTTCATGCTTATTATGAATTGTCATTATTTTGCAATGACAAGTGATTTATTTTAATTAGCAAAAAAAAATAGGAACTACGACGAGGCCCCCCTGGTGGACGAGGCCCTGGGCAACTGCCTGGTTTGCCCGTTCGTCCGCACTGCCCCTGCTGACATGTACCTCCCAAATTTTTTAACTATCCGTCGAAATGATGGAGAGCCCACGGAGGCCCCAGAGCTGTGATTGGTCCAACCCATGCTATTTACCTTCTGTGTAGTAGCATGCTTACATTAGATAACTGGCTCAGACACCTCGCAAATTCCCTCAGACAAATTTTTCAGTTACAATAACGCGTTTTGTACATTGCACAGTTTTTCTGTAATTTTTAAAAAATCTGAGCAAAAAAAAGTTTTATGTACAAATACGACCATCTTCGGAGTTTGGTCAGCCATCTTTCTTTTTGAAATGGTTTGCTACACCCACCAACCAATGGAGAACTAGAAAGGTTCACAAGTCCGTTGAAGCAACTTCGTGGCCAGTCGAAGAACTCAGTCGTTGAAGCGTATTTTGGCCTTAACTCTCTTGACAGCAGGTTTCTCACCACTCTAGATCCCGTTCTCTGACGTAGCTGTTTGTTATGTCTTTTGTTCCTGCTTCCACACACACATTGACACACACACACACACACACACACACACACACACACACACACACACACACACAGGTGTCAGGTTTCTTAATTTATTGATTCGCCTCTCCCTCATCCTCTGCCTGTGGTGTGTGTCTCAGTCCCTGATCCTGTACACGGAACACTGGCTTGTCACCCACGCAGCTTAAGATGGGAATATATCCAAGAGGAACTCTCAAGGGCATTGCAAGGAATAAAACAGCCTACTTCTGTCTACTGTTCTTTTGACTATTGGCATATTACAATATTGTATGTTAGGTTAAACTGGTTAAAATTATGAGCACATTTATTAGTTAAAATAACATTGAGTTATAGTTTGTAGTTATATATATTATTGATATTGTTATTTTGCCATTTGATGTCATGTTTTCAGGTCAGCTTGATTGTCCTGAGGAAGTTTGTCTGAAAGCCATGTTGCATTACTCACTTTCCCCAGGCGTGAACTTTAAGGAAGTCAACAAGGAAAACAAAGAGTCTATTTTTGGCGACATACACACGTCCATCGACTCCCTGGCTTTCACCTTTGGCAATGTGTGAGTGAGCCGTTTAGTCTTCTTTCGGTCTTTTCTTTTCGCCCGCGTTGCTTGTTCACATCACGCAGGCCCGACGGCAGCAGAGCATAGCTGCCCTCATGCTGCCCCTCTCTGTCTGACCAGCATATGCATTCCCCCCTCCCTCTGCAGGGTGTCGGACTTCCTGATGGGAGATGTGGACAGCAACTCCAACTTGGGGCTCAGCAAGAGCAGAAGTTTGGTGAGTGGCATCTCTACCATTCCATTCACTCTCTAAAAAGCCTCTTATTCAAAGAATGGGTGTTACTGCTAAACACAGGTCTAAGTCTTGTGCATGTCATAAATGGTGTGTGTGTGTGTGTGTGTGTGTGTGTGTGTGTGTGTGTGTGTGTGTGTGTGTGTGTGTGTGTGTGTGTGTGTGTGTGTGTGTGTGTGTGTGTGTGTGTGTGTGTGTGTGTGTGTGTGTCTGTCTAGTCTTTCGACAATCTCAGCGGTGATGCAGGGGAATATGGTCGAGTCCAAGAAGACACAACAAGTGAGTGTTTTTCCGATAGGGTCACGGTTGTCTTTTTTGCTTCCTTACTTTCCTCTCTTGGTGTTTTTCTTCTCTGCAAATGGAGTGAAATGGTCCCCTCCCTTTCCCCCTTTTCTTCCTGATTCTATCCCCTGCATGATTTAGATGATTTACTCCTACTTCCTGCTGCTCTCTATTCGTCCATCTTGCACTCCCCTGCTACTTCTCTAAGATCTCCTCCATTTCTCTCCAGCCTGTACCCATGGTCCCTCCCCTTGCCCTTGTGGTTTACCTCTTCAATGTTGACATTCCTGGGCTGGTTGAAATTGGAATCACACGTGGAGCTGTGTTTGTGTTTGTGCGTGTTCGAATATGTGGTCATGAATGTAGTGATTAAGGGAGGATGTTTGTCAGATCATTTTTTTGAAAATTCTGTGTTTGGTGTCTGCGCGTGCGTGTGTGTGTGTGTGTGTGTGTGTGTGTGTGTGTGTGTGCGTGTGTGTGCACAGGCCCACTGCCTGACGTGGATGTGAGCCAGCTAAAGAATGGCCGTGGGGTGGAGTCTGCTCTGCTCTACGCCAAAGCCTGGAGCAAGTACACTAAAGACCTGCTGGCCTGGGTGGACAAACGCATAAGCCTGGGTGGGTCTACTGTTTTTACTTCTTTTCTCTCTCTCACTCTCTAGGTCATCGGTTCCCAAACTGGTTTGGTTCAGGAAGTGGTTCAGGGGGTACGCAGGGAGAAAATGTGATTTGCGTTTTCAAAGTTAAAGCAAAAAAAAAAATCTATTTTCAAACTGATTCAAATTGCCAAAAATACTCATAACTTCTCTAAAATAGCTACAGGTAGGTAAGTGACGTATAGACAAAACATAGAACTAACATGGACTAGTGGTTGAAAAGAGTTAATCCCCCATCCATAGAGACACCATCGGCTTCTACCAGTAGGCCTACAACTGCGGATGAACCTGCCGGAGACAGCAACCCAGGTTGCAAGCAGCAGTACATTTGTTGCTAGCCAAGCTACTAGCATGGCCATTGATAGTGAGAGTGAGTCTGATGCAGAGCTTAGACAGAAACGAAACATTCTCAATGAAAAATAAACCACGGGAGTTTTTTGAACGGGAATTAAGAGGACTTTCGACCAGTAAAACTTGTTTAAGGGAAACAGATACCGTTAATAGGAAAGGGGCTAGAAGCGTCCTACATGGTGAGCTACCGAGTGGCTAAGACTGGCAAGCCCCACACTATTGTGCAGGACTTAATTCATTTGTAGTGCAGAGTTAGTTCGACCTCCTTGTTTGTTTCATTTCCCTTTACCTGGTTGTATTGCTATTAAATCTCTGTTCGATCTAAACTTCCATCCGAGTCCCGAAATCCCTGACAATTTCACAGTTTCAAGTGTTATAGGCTGTTTATGTGTGAGGGGGCGGGGCGGCGCGGTGGTTACAAACATGTAAAAAAGAAACGGGGGGGTACGTGGATGGAGATTGAATGTCTGAAGGGGTACGGGACTGTAAAAAGTTTGGGAACCACTCCTCTAGGTGTAAGTGGATGCAAGTCTATCTGCATGTATGATACAAATTGTCCTTTTGTTGTCTTGTTAATAGATATTGAATGTGCCAAAAGCATGACCAAGATGGCAGAATCTGCAAAGATGCTGTTCAGCCAACAGGTACTGATCTGATGCACTCATTTAGATGAGCAATCCTACCCTCAAACCCTCCGTTTGAGACGCCATAGTGTTACTACTACTAGCCCTTAGTATCATCTGTATTACACGTGCACAGATTCCCATAGATTCTGCTTTACACATAGTGAGGCTGTCATTTCTTTCCTGTGTCCTTTCTTGCAGGACTATATGCCGTTCAGAGAGATCTATATCTCTGCCTTCAAAAAGGACATTGAGTACAGCCAGCTCCTACTGCAGACGGCTTCAGCCCTCCAGACCAATAAGTTCATTCAGGTGAGAGGCTAAGCGGTGGAATGGAATGTGTTACTGTCACATTAACTTTGACAGCCCTAAAATAAACTGATTTTAAAAATGAAATTAAATGTCCTTTCTTTTTAACAATTTCATTCAAACTGATCAAGGGAATTATAATGGTAGAATTGAATTGTGTTCACTAATGTGTCAATTCACGGATTTGTTATGTATTGTTTTTTTATTGGTGATCATCTGTGTGCCCATGCTCTTTTTGGTAGGATAGCAAGCATAGTCTATCAGAGCCATTCTCCCGCACTTTAATGAGCTCCATTCTCTCCTCTCTTCTTTCCTGTCCTCTTTTCCCCCCTTCAGCCTCTCCTGTCCAGAAGGACCGAGCTGGACAAGCTGAGGAAAGAGCTCAAGGAGCAGTGGCAGAGGGAGCAGAAGAAAATGGTACACACCCTTAACATCTGCACCTCCAGAGCTCTGAGCCATAAAAGTACACTCCACCTCTACACAAGTACAAATTATGCTAAGCCTCTTTGTGCCTGCACACTGAAACTCTTCTGGAACAAACTGTTTCTACCTGGAACAAACTGTTTCAAATGACAAATCAAATCAAACTTTATTTTAACGCCCATTTCATACCAAGAGGTAAAACAATGTGCCTCACAGAAGAAAATGGGGGGGGGGGGGGGTCCAGATTTGAATGAAAAACCATATCATGGGCTCTGTAAATAGGGAAACAAACCAAGTACACTATCCTCGCCAATCCACATGCTGCTTCAGAGGTATGGAAGATAGGGGTGTTAATTTGATTGTTGACATTTGAGCTCAACAGCCAATCATTTGACAGAATCGTAGACTGTACCTTTCAGCTCTGCCCTCTTGTGTGTTTGTGCAGCACGAGGCTGACGTGGCCATGAAGAAGGCCTACCAGCAGCAGGTGCAGCGGCGGGAGGAGTACGAGAAGGTCCGCAGCGCCTCGGGTCGCGTCGAGGAGGAGCAGGGCAGCGGTGGACGGCAGAGGGACAAGAGGAGGAGACTAGAGGAGGAGGCCCTTCTCAAGGTGAGACTTCATTGGAGAGCTTTGCCACTGGGAGGTGCTCATCATGCTTCTGAAATACACTCGCCGTTTGCTAACAAAATTCCTGGCTGTTTCTGTTGAGACTCACGTCCTGTGGATTTTAGTGGCGGAAAAACAGAATTTATCTACATGCAGTCTCTGTAAAAGTTGGTAAAAGAGAGTATGTTTTACAGGGTCCATATTGCTCTGACTCTTCTCATACTGTAGGAAGCCTAACATGAGGCTGAATAACAACGTAGGGTGGACATTGTGTACTAGGTTTACATTGCCTCTGTTTTACAGGGGTAAGCTACATGACTGATGGTGTAGCCCTGTGCCCGTAGTTTGAGATACAATAACTGGAGCCATGTGCCATTTCTGAAATTGTGTCAACCATTAGAAAGCACACTATAGTGATGCTGGCATTTGTAGAACGCAACATCCGTAAGGTGTGTGTGTGTGTGTGTGTGTGTGTGTGTGTGTGTGAGAGAGAGATTTGAAAAGATTGTGTTAAGAATGTGTTTTTGTCCCTCAGACGGAGGAGGCGCTGGAGCAGTATAAGGCGTGTGAGGCTGATGCGGAGAGCAGGAGGGTCGCTCTCGGCAGCACCCAGACCAGCATCCTCACACAGATACGAGAGCTGCTCTTCCAGTGTGACCTCACACTCAAAGCGGTTAGTCTACAGTCTGTTTGACACATGACACACACACACACACACAAACACACACACACACACACACAGAGAAAGAGATATTTGCATGTCTGCAAGCAACGCCCTCATGACTGCACATTTTAATGAAGACTTCCTCCTAGTTTAACCAGACAAGCTTGGCACCAACAGAAAGGGCATTTTGTGGGTAGACCGTTGAAAGATTCTTGTCACCTACGTGCTTTCGACTATTCATTGAGCTCTTAATGTGTGGCTTGGTATTGTTTACAAACAGCCGTTTGACATGATTCAAATACAGTTCTATGTGTGCGAAGTTTGTAATGTAAAACAAATCACCATTAACATGTAAATGTTATCGTATATGTATTTGTGTTTGGTTGTGTCTGGCAGGTAACGGTGAACCTGTTCCAGCTGCAGCGGGCGCAGTCGTCCTGTCTGCCGGCGGCGCAGCACAGCCTGAGTGAGCGGGCCAGGCGCTACCAGCCTGGCCAGAACTACACCCACTTCCTCAGCAGCCTGCCACGCGAGCACACACACCTCAAGACGCGCTCCTATGACCTCACCAGGTAAGACTAGCTACTTCCAGCTCTCATTCAACCAGTTCTGTATTATTGTTACCGGACCTTTATTCATATGCTAAGTCAACCCTTTCGTTTACAGGAAGTATGAGGATCAAATGGGCACTCATCATTGCTTGTATCTGTGTGTGTGTTTGTTTGTGTGATGTGTCCGTTTGTGTGTGTGCGTGTCTGTGCAATGTGTCCGTGTGTGTGTGTGTGTGTGTGTGTGTGTGTGTGTGTGTGTGTTTAATAGCACGGGGTCCAGGGATGAGGTGGACGGTGATCTGCGGAGTGCCTCGCGGCGGAGGGCCAGTGGAGGAGA